>NW_020956247.1:191003-192846 GCF_003031625.1 Empidonax traillii
CTGGAGGAGTGGAACTTGCAATGTCCAGCGCTCGTCACCGGGCGGCGCTGTGGGATCCCTGGTCGCCGCCCGGTGGTGAGGGAGGAGGGGGGAAGGGGAAAGGGAAACAGAAAGTTCTCCCAATGGAAGAAAAAACTCACGACTCAGTTGGTGAAGATCCCGCCACCGCAATCAGCAGACAACTGTGCAACGAGACAGCAGCAAAAAAAACTCCTCTCCCACAGGAAAAGACAAAGAAGAAACCAGGCAGTCTCTCCTCTCTGCTGCAGCCTCCCCTCCCGCTCCAGAACTGAGCTCCCACCCACCAGCCCCACCTCTTTCCACACACACACTCTGGCCTTTTTCCTAACTCCTCCCCCTTCGTTGTCAGGAGACTAATTCTCGGTCGTTTAGGACTCAGGCTGACTCTTTTGTTTACTTGATGACCATTTAACAGCAATAATGCCGGGGGGGGGGGGGAAAGGGGAAAGGAAAGACAAAATTCCTTTCTAAAATCAGAACTATGACATTATCCACCCCTAATTTTTCTTTCCTTTCCCATGCCACTATACATCTATCAAGATGAACCTTTTTGAACTCCATACATACATACATTATTCTAAACCACCTACACATTCACAAATATATATATATATATATATAGGTACAAATGCAGATACTGAGTTATGGCCTGTTTACCCTAAGATGATATCGCCTTGAGGTATGCACCGGGTTTCTCCATCTTCTTGCATCACTCACCATGTGCAACCAGGTCCTTGGGCAAAGACAACTCCACGAATGGATTTGCCTTTGCTCGAGGCATGGTTAACCCAAACTGTTTTACCTAACATACCTCTCATGCGAACCACTGGGACCTTGTCCCCGTCTACAGTGTGAAAGGACTCTGACTGGGCAGGGCCAGCTCGATTGACGGAGCCCCTAGTGTTGACTAACCATGTAGCCTTTGCTAGGTGTTGATCCCAGTGTTTGAAAGTCCCTCCACCCAATGCTTTCAGGGTAGTCTTCAACAGTCCATTGCACCTTTCAACTTTCCCGGCAGCTGCTGCATGGTATGGTATGTGATAGACCCATTCAATGCCATGCTCCTTCGCCCAGGTGATAACTAAACTATTCTTGAAGTGTGTCCCATTATCTGACTCAATTCGCTCTGGGATGCCGTGCCGCCACAGGACCTGTTTTTCGAGGCCCAGGATGGTATTTCTGGCAGTGACGTGGGGCACAGGATGTGTCTCCAGCCATCCAGTGGTGGCTTCTACCATGGTGAGCACATAGCGCTTACCTTGACGAGTCTGTGGCAGTGTGATATAATCAACCTGCCAAGCCTCCCCATATTTGTATTTATTCCACCATCCACCATACCACAGGGGTTTCAGTCTTTTAGCCTGTTTAATGGCAGCGCATGTCTCACAGTCATGGATAACCTGAGAGAGAACGTCCATGGTTAGATCCACCCCTCGGTCTCGTGCCTATCTGTAGGTGGCATCTCTGCCTTGATGGCCGGCAGCATCATGGGCCCATCGTGCTAAGAACAGTTCACCTTTGTGCTGCCAGTCTAGGTCTACCTGTGACACCTCAATTTGTGCAGCTCAGTCTGCCTGTTCATTGTTGCGATGCTCCTCATTGGCTCGATTTTTGGGCACATGGGCGTCTACGTGGCGGACCTTCACAGTCAACTTTTCTACCCGGGTAGCAATGTCCTGCCATATATCAGCGGCCCAGATGGGTTTTCCCCTACGTTTCCAATTGGTCTTCTTCCATCTGTCCAACCACCCCCACAGGGCATTGGCCACCATCCATGAGTCCGTGTAGAGGTAAAGTTTTGGCCACTTCTCTCGTTCAGCAA
>NW_020956247.1:195324-196387 GCF_003031625.1 Empidonax traillii
ACCCATTCCTAAGGTAGTCAATGCCCAGGATACATGGGGCATCTGGACCAGTCACAATGGGGTGCTTCTGCCACTCCTTTCCGGTCAAACTCACTTCAGCTTCCAACACGGTCAACTGCTGCGACCCTCCTGTCACCCCAGAAATGGAAATAGCCTCTGGTCCCACGTGTCTTGAGGGCATTAACGTGCCTTGAGCGCCAGTGTCAACCAAAGCCTTATATTCTTGTGGGTCTGATGTGCCAGGTCACCGGATCCACACTGTCCAATAGACACGGTTGTCCCGTGCCTCTACCTGGCTAGAGGCAGGGCCCCTCTAGTACTGGTTTCTGTCCTGCTCATCACAGGTTTCCGTCTGCATATACTGGCGGGAGGTACCTTCTAGTGGGTCAGATCTCTGCCTACGGGATACCGGCACTGCACTCACTTTCACGGACTTTGTTTTTCTCTGGTCCTTTAACTCTTGTACTCGGGCTGCGAAGACATGGGTAGGTTTCCTGTCCCACTGTCTCATGTCTTCTCCATGTCCAGATAGGAAATACCACAGCTCGGTTCGTGAGGTCTGTCTACCCCCTCTAGCTGGGGGGCGCCCGGTTCTCACTGGTGCCACCTGGGAGGTGTTTCTCTTCATCTGTTCCATCATTTCCTTTTGTTGATCTTGTATTTGTGTAATTATGGTAGTGACGTTATCGAGTGAGGTCTCTACAGAGGAAACACGGACGTTTAGTGATTCCTGGGCTATACTGTCGTACATCCGAAGTTTATTTACTATAAACGCCACTGGCTCACTCTTTTCCCCAGCATCTAGTGATGTCAGGTAACTGACATGTGCAGGTGGCCCCATACGCATGAAGTTCCACCACATGAATGGTGTACATCTAACCTGGTCAGGATCGTGACTAGCTTGCACATCTCTTCCAAACAGTACTTCCAATAGTGCCATTTCCCTCAGGCGTTGGATCCCCTCCTCCATGGTCTTCCAACCCTTCGCAAAATGGTCTTTCTGCAAGGCCTCTCTGTAAACGAATCTCCCTCTCACAGCATCCAGCAGCCGTGCCCAGAGAGA
>NW_020956248.1:0-1026 GCF_003031625.1 Empidonax traillii
GAGAAGGGGAAGGACTCCTCTCCCTGAGCAGCGGCAGAAACAACAACTCCCTGCACGGCTGGGGGGGAGGAGATAGAACTTGGAAGGAAGGAGGGGTGGGGGAAGGTGTTTTTAAGACTGTTTTATTTTTCACCCTTTGGCTCTTATCCTGTTAGCAATAAATTTAAGTACTGTCCCCACTTTGAGTCTGTTTTGCCCCGAAGGTAATCAGTGACCTCTCCCAGCTGTTATCTCAACTCATGAATCCTTAGCTGTTTTTATTTCTCTCTCCTCTGTCCAAGTGCAGAGGGAGAGTGAGAGAGTGGCTTTAGTGGGTATCTGGCATCTGGCCAGGGTCAACCCACTACAGATGGATTGACGCTGGAGAAGTTCGTGAAGGACTGTCTCCCGTCAGAGGGACCCCACGGGGAGCAGGGGAAGGACTCCTCTCTCAGTAGTGTAAGAAACAACAACTGACCGTAAGCCCCATTCCCTGTCTCCCTGCGCTGCTGGGGGGGAGGAGATAGAACTTGGAAGGAAGGAGGGGTGGGGGGAAGGTGTTTTTAAGACTTTCCCCACTTTGAGTCTGTTTTGCCCACAATGGTGTGAGAAATATCTGTAATTAAAATTTGGAAGACGGCCAAATAAAGTGAAACAAAGAACTTTAACTACAACGCGTTGGATGCATCGACCTCGTGGCCAAGTCCAAGCACACCGAGAATGGGAAGGACAAGTCCTTTTAAGGTTTCTTGATTTACATAACCACTCCCTCGCTCCTCCCATGGCGAGCCCCGCTCCTTTTCTTCTTTAGAAGGTGATATAGCCCCTCTTCTTGGATTCGATTGGGTCTCTCAGGGCCGGCTCGCACTTCCCTTTGCCAGTCCATTGGTTGTCTTAACTGACCTACCAGGTTGTTTCCGTGTCCCGGCCGCGTGGTCCCTCGGCAATGAGCCCTGGCTGGTCCCATTGTCTTACAGGCTTCCCGACTCGCCTCTATATTGCAACTATAGGCAACAGCAACAAGTAACTGCAAGCAGACTATCAGTA
>NW_020956248.1:1982-10886 GCF_003031625.1 Empidonax traillii
TTAAATGAATTAGCTTACTGCTCCTCATCTAGTATTGATTTCCAGTTTTGCACTGGTACATGGACTACCTTCCACTGTATTTGTTATTGTTTTAAAACGAACTAGTCTGAAGTATAAAACTTATTACACACTTCTCACTTTTTGGACAGTCTGATTTTAGTCTGGTTCTTGTCAGTCTCAAATTTGTTGCCACTTAGTACTGTTTATACTCCTCTACCCAAACTCTTTGTTCGTTTTTATCATTGTATGTCTTGTCCACATATTTGTGTGCCTTAAGGCACATATTTACACTTTCTTTATAATAAACATTGTGACAACATTTTGGACAGTTGTTTTCAACAGTACTAATCACCAGCTGTAACATTATTATAGTAAGTAGAGGTCCAGTATGGCATGTGCCTCCACTCCCCATGCCTATTGATTTGCAGCCAGCAGCAGGGTAAAGGATCTTCTTTGTGGCAGGTACAGAGGCCAATCTCGTCTTGCCCTCTACTATATTCTCTTTAGTGGTATCAAAGACCTAGTTGGTGTATTAAAAGCTGGTAAAAGCTATTATATTCATCAAATAGTAATATTTGGTTCACAATGCTTTGTATAAAGACGTAATGTACCCACAGTTGCTATACTTTAATCCTGCTGTGAGACATAAGTCTATTTTGTTTCATGATTTTGGCATTATAGGTGACAATAATTTGGTAACTAAAATTTTCATATGTCTAAAACATGCTGTTCTCCTAAAGTCGTAAGGTTACCCACCTCAGGACAGGACAAGAGACAAAGGACCCTTCTCATTTATGTGAGTGCTCTGTCTCTGCCTTAGAGAGTTGTCTGTTGTGTGGAGACATCGATCCTGTCTTTGAGTATGCTCGGCCATATTAGTCATGTGTGACAGCCTGATCTGTTTTGGTTTGGACATATTGCTAAATCTTTGTGTCTAAGTTTTATAGGAGCAGTGCTGAAAAAGTCTTTAGCTTTAGAGGGAAACAAGATTTATAAAGAACACAAGACAAAAAAAAGTAAATTGTAATGACCATCCAGTGACAAAAATCAAAGAATCGGAATAAAAATTGGTTTGCTCTGGTTCTCAAGCTTAGTTTGGTTTCTTTAATTTGAAGGGAACTAAAACTTACTAGAATCACTTCCTTTCTAACTTTTAAGTTGTTAATTTTAGGCAAGGCAGAGGTAAAGCATGGGCTTTTATAATGGAAAGTCTTTAGGTTTTGTCAGCACAGAAATTTTCATAAAGAACATTTCTTATGTGATTGGAAAGAATGTTTTCTAGCAGGGGTCATGCCGGATAATTCTACAGCTAAATTTTATTAAAAACTGTTCAGATTGTAATATAAAACTATTTGGATATCTGTCAGATTGATATTTAGATGGCCAATTAACTTGCTACTTGCTTTCCTTCTTTTTGCACTAATAATTTGAATAAGCTTGTGAATATTTTTCTAGTCCTGTTGGCTTATATTAGTCTCTCATATCATTAAGACTTGCAATTCTTTAACAAAATCAATATTGTTTATTAGTATTGTTCAGAGGACCAAGTTACAGGTGCAGCACAAGAAAGAATGAAGTAAAGTTTTCAAACAGATTTACTCAGATGCCATTATAAACATCAACATGAAAGAAATAGAGTAATTAAGATAATAACTGATCTACTTTAGGTAGCTTTTAAGTGAATGAGTAATTTTGCAAAGGTGAATTAGTAGGACAACTCCCTCTTATTTGATTTGACATTATGATATTTAGCTAAGAAAAGAATGAAAACACTCAAAAGCTGAACTTCCTTCATTCTTCCCTGAAGATTTTTCAGCCTTATATTTAATCACAACTCTGCGGCAAATCAGGCAGTTCAGCAGTGACCGCTAATGCTCCTTTCCAGCTTGGGGACTCTCCATCCGCAATTTGCCTCTGAACTACCCCCAATCACTCCAACTGCTCCAATCCATGGTGAACAGCAAAATAGGACACTATATCCATAGTCCGTAGTGTGAGAAACAGTCTCTAAATATTCCCCAATTTGTGAGGAACAGAGTCTCAGGATATAATCAGTTCTCAAATTGGAATTTATTATATGATAAAAGCAAACAGCATGCTGGGCAACATAAAGATTCTGCGCACCTGACAGAGTATTCGACTAATATTTATTCTAGCTACTTCATGCATATTTATTACATGATATACATATACATTTACCATATGTTTATTTTCACAACTAGAGCTAGGTTGTTATCTCTACAACAGTGATAGTTCTCCTATAATTCATACATTCTTAGACCACAAGATGCCTAAAAGACCATATAATTCATTTTAGGAAAGTAGAGATGATTTATAGTTTTTGACCTTGATGGCCTTACAAATGGTCTGCTTTCTTTCTTTATGGGGGTGTAATTAAGTTTTACAATCTGTTTGTTTTATTCTTTTATTGACAGGAATTTATGGCTATGTATATGACAGTACTCAGGAAAACAAACAGACAAGTTACTATTACAATCTGCTCCAGCATCTTTTGTTGATTGGTAAAGATTGCAGTGTTTTGTGGCTCAGGAGGTGACTTATTTGTCCTCCCACAGCCTAACTAACCAGTGACTAGCGTCACAGAAGTGGCAAGTAACGGTAAGCGGTCACAAAAGTCCGCAAGGGCGGTCTGTGACCAAGAGGGAAGCAGAGGTATGTCTCTGATCCCTAGCAAGCGGTTGCAAAAGTCTGCAAGAGCAGTCTGCAGCCAAGAGGGAAGAGAAGAAACGTCTTCGGTCCCTGACGAAGCGGAGGGGGGCAGTAACGGGGAGACATCCCCGGTCCCTATCCCAAGGGGGCAGTAACGGGGAGATGTCCCTGGTCCCGATGAACAGGGGGGCAGTAATGGAGAGAAATCTCCGGTCCCCAGCGAAGGAAAAATAGTTATAAGAATAATACCATGTTTTAGCCACCAGAAAAAAGTGGTCCTTCCTATTTTTAGTAACTCCACAATACCTAAGTTTCTTAAAAGCCCAAAGAACTGAGGGGGCATAAATAACTAAGCGCAAAAAGCAATCAAGGTCTAAATAACCAGAGTGCAAGAACAAAGAGCAATGCCAAGGGGTGATGCCAGAAAACATTAATAAAAAGCAGTACAGAAAAGCGGTGGCACCACAGAGGGCAAGACCGGATTAGCCTCTATACTTGCCACAAGAAGATATCTCTCTCCTGCTGTCGGCGGCAATCCGATAGGCATGGAAAGTGGAGGTATATGCTATACCGGACCTCTGTTTGCCTTAACTATATTCCTGCTAGTGGTCATTGCCAATGATCACTGCCAAAAGTGCTATCAAAACACATACTATGACACAAGTGTGGAAACTACCTCTAATAGAAAGTAATAAGCTCCTGATAAAAACAAAATTAAGTTTTTTTTTCTTGTTGTATACTGTCTTTAAATTATTGTCTTTACCCTGTTTAATTCCATGTTTTATGAGATTAATTTCTAGAGATGCAACTGACTACAATATCTGTGAATTCAAAAAGCGTCACAGCAAGAAGTACGAGAGCCCAAAAGACCATGATCCTGCGTCCGGCTCCCAAGCAAACTAAAGACATGAAGAAGAACACAGAAACTACTCCTCAAGAAGCCCAAAAGATCAGAAAAATTTAACATAAAAAAAGCTTGTAATAAAACCGTAAATAAAAAAAAAAATTAAAAAAAAATAAAAAAAAGGGGGGGGATTTTGATAAGTAGAGGCACCGGTTTTATTCCAAGCAAATTAAAATAAACAGGGGGTACTAACAAAAAAAACTATTTCTGTATGTTTACTAACTTATAAGTATACCGTGGAGTCTGTAAGGTGAAGGGTCCTGTCTGGACCTAACACCAGGGAACTTTTTGCGGTTGGGAACAGGGAACAAATTATAAATAAAATGTATTCCTCTGTGCCATGTGGATACAAAGAGAGGCCCTCCATGCCTTGCAATGTGGGCATGATGCAAGACCCCCCTGTACGAGCCCAGGGGAGATAAGTTACAACCAGCCAAAAGGTAACACCCATCTCCGAAGCAGGGAAATTACCTTTTAAGGCAACAAACGGACAATGAATGAATATTCAACAACTGATATCTAAGGGTACAAAAGCGCGGTTTTCAAACAATGTGTGTGCTCTTTGTATGATCCAGAGGTGCACCCAGTGCTGGAAATGGGTAACCAGCACTGTAATAAAAAACTCTTGCTATATTTCTTTGTCCTGCAGGTATTTTTGCCGTCTTCAAAATTCAAGAAAAGAAGTAACTTATAACACTGGGCATGTGTTCTGTGGGGCTAAAAGGTGGAACAAAAGCAAACAGGTTAATAACTAAGTTTTAGTTTGAAGCAGTCTGTGTGATAAGAAGCAGCCTCTGCTTGAGTGGCAAGCCGCCGTAAAGATGTTATCTTTTTTGTTCCCCCCAGCTTGTTTATTGCTTGTTCTAATTCTGCTGCAATCAAGATATCCTGTAACAGTGTCTTTATTGCTCGGTAATTCTTCTTGTAAGATTCTGCATTAAAGCTACACTCAGTGCATCCTATGGTATTGAGAGATATTGTGAAAAAGTAATTTTAAAGATGTAAAACCCTCCCCTGATTCCATAGGCTGGTTTGTTGTGCAAATGCAGTCAACTGAATGTCTTTTTGATTTAAGCAATGTCTCCCCATAAACCCACCCAGAAAGTTGTAGGGTTATAGATTTTGTAAAGTAGGAGAAAAGTTTTTGCTGTCCCTCCCCGTAGGACAGGGACAGAAGACAAAAGGTGTCTCCTCTACCCAGTTGCTAAGCAACAGTTTAAACTTTGAAAATTTCTCTGGCTGGAGTGATCAAGGCCTCTACCTGGTTACTAGGCAACAGATGACTCTTTTTGTATTACCTCTTAGACTTCATCTCTCTCCCCACAAACTTCAGCCCCAAAAGAGGCTTTTTCTTTTCTCCTTTGCCCGTGGTTAGTTTTTCTTTTACCAAAACTCTTTTGCTGCAACAGGCAAACGTTCAGTACAAAAACTCATCCAGCATTTTTTAAAGATTTGTCTGCAAAATACAGGACAATAAAAGGTGTTTCTTCCCCGAGTTTTGTTTGGGGTCTTCCTGCTGGCTGAGCGGTTGCCACGGTGACCGTCCAGATTGGTACTGTTTTAGCTTAACGACTCTCCCTGGCACTTCTGCCCCTGCCTCCTTTTCGGTCCTGTTTTTCTTTTTCATGGGTATACTGCAATTCCTGTGGCCCGTGCAGCACCAGAAGCCACCCCTCAATTCCGGCCCGCCCTCGCACGTAACCATGGCAGATCTTGGCCAGGGGAAACTCGATCCGCGACCACCGCTAATACAGATCTACTCAATATCCCAAATCACTACTAGAATGACACCAAAAAGACTCGATTTCCCATGCATGGCCAAAGATTCTAATATTCTAAACCATTCTGCCAAGCCCAAAATTCGGACAGAATTCTTCCAAAACTCTGCTTTCCCTGCCCCCCCGCCCATGGAAGGACACAACCCGAGAAGTAAAATTAGCCCAGAGCTACTTCGATTCGCTCTGAGCAACCTCTCTTCACTCCACCACTCCCCTCTGTACCAGGCACACAGAGAGAGAGGTTTTTGCATTAAATCAAACTTTGCAAGCATAAGGAAGTTTAGAAAGCTAAGCAGCAATCAGTCACAAAATAACTCTCCCCTGCCAATGTGGCGACAATAGCAACTAACCTTTCCCTAAAATTTCAACTGCCACCAATAAGCAACTTGCAAGCAAATCAACTCTCGCTCTCTTTCCACATCTCTCACCATCTCCCACACAAACCCAAACAGCATATCTCGAATGGCAGTTTCTAACCCAAAGATTTTTCAAGGACTATGTAAGCAAACTAAGTGATTTAAGATTAAACTGAGAATGGAAAAAAGAAAAAAACCAAACTCCACTGATTAGTGCGATGCATAGGCACCTCACTTACATGCTTCTCATACAGGGAGACTTAGAAGCACAGAAATAGATACACAGTGAATTTGGGTTTGAGTGTTGGGGCATTTTTAGGGTTTACACTAATTTGGCCAATGGATCTTGCCTGAAACAACAGGCTCACAAACTGCTCCCATGAGGCCAGCAAACATCCAGACGTGTTGCGTGCAACACACCGAACCCGAACAAGTTCCACCACCAAGTTTCCAAGTGCAAATGCACACAAACTCTCTTAATTCTGTTCTTAAAAGGTTCAATTTTCCCCCCAAACTCAAGCTTCTCCTGCACAAACTCTCTGAAAATAAACAATGATTAAACACCAATCTGAAGATTCACAAGGAACAAACCATTTAAATGAAACATAGCTTCAAATACGCAATACTGAATTTGTTCATTAAAGAGGATTAAAACTTTCTGCATAAAGCAGTAAATAAATATTAGCCATACTGTTAATTAAGGTATCAGACCAAAAATAGAAATAGATCAGAATCTCCTGTCCAAAAATTTGGTTTTGCTGCTAAAGGTCAAAGGAAAAAAAGTGTCCCCTGTTTCTCAGGAGAGGGAAAGAAAGGAAAAAATCTGCCGGCTAGTCCTTTTGTGGAGGTAAATTACTCACTCCACCCAACATCCTTCTTAAAGTGCTTTCTTTAAGAGTTTAGTTCTTTGAACAAGCAAATTTATGACACCATGGTAGTTTATGCTTGCGGACTCATATTCAAAACCCTTACTCAATACAAAAAGCTTAGCTCTAATTCCCTTCTCTGAGGTATCAGTTCTACTTTCAATAACCATATTAAATCTCCCTCTAACAAGTTTGTCCCAGCCTGAGGCACTATTAACAAATCTTTTTCAATATCTTCTCACTCCCTCACATCAATAATTTTTACTCCCAAGGGGGAAACTGCTTTATCCTTACCCCGAGTTTTTTTCCTTCGGACTCGTCCTATATATCCAGCATTTTACTCAATGAGCTACCTAGGGGGAATGTTGAGGATTTTTCTCAACCTTTCGCTTCTTGGGCGCTTTTCCCCGCCCCCCATCCCAAGGAGCAAACACACACGCCTTACGTTCCCAAGCCTCTGCTTTAAGCCAGAGCCGCCTGAACATTTTCCTTAAGCCGAAACTGCCGACCTAAACCAGGACCACTCAAACGCCTCCTGTCTATACCGGAACCACCCTAAAACTCTCTCTCCAGACCGGATCACCCCCAAAGTGCCTTCTCTAAACCGGAACCACCTGTAACAGGGTGAGTTTGAAAGGATGCCGAGATTGAAAACCAAGACACTGCTGGGAGCTCAACAATAAATCCAATATTTATTACAGAAAGTGACCAAGTAAACAGGAATCCGAGAGACAGGAAAGGAGAGGAGTGAACTAAGCCCTCAGTGAAACCCCCACTCACGCAGGTGTGTTTTACGAGGTTGTCTTACCGACCCCAGGATAACCAGAATTCCCCATAGCAGAGGCTGAATCCTCGGAGGGTCAGCAGGCTCACAAAGATAGCGAGCGTCCCCGCAGAAGGCAACGTTGTCCTTCATGTGAAGCTTGAGAGTCCCGAGCACGAGTCACCTGCATCTTTTATCCAATTAGCCGGTGACGTCTACCTGGGCCGCTGTGGCCAGCACCGCCCAGCCAGAGGCCTTCGGTCCCTCCCCCCGTTAGGGAAGCATACCCCTTCAGCGCATGCGTGAGAACTTTGGGATTGCCCTATCACATGCGCTGTTTCACTCAAGGGGTCTTATCTCTTTGGGTCTGGGGGCTTTCCTTCATCCTCTCCTCTTCAGTTTCTCCGTCAAATGTCCTCTTCAGACAACCAGCCAATCACAGAACACCAATTAAAACAGTTTATACAAGAAACTGCCTCTCCAAGGATGAAGCTCCACTTTTTTAGTGAACTTGGCAGACAAAGAACAAAACTTTCGCAGTTGGCTGGGCCAAACACAGACCAAAAAATATCAACAATCCCTGATACACCCCCTCTTAGACTCTCTTTCCAGACTGGGTCACCCCCAAAATTCCTTGTCCCTCTGGATCACCCCTGAAACTCTCTCTAAACCGGATCATCCCCAAAATGCCTTGTCCCTCCAGATCCTCCCTGAAACTCTCTCTCTCTCTAAAACAGATCTCCCCCAAAATGCCTTCTTTTCCAAACTGGGTCCCCTCCAAAACCTTCTTTTTAAAGCCAGCACAAACACACCCTCCCTTGACCCGACTGCCCAATAATACTTCGAGAGTAGCCCTTCCCTTTTCTTACTGATTCTCTTGCACGTGGTTTAATGGTTGCCACGGATTAACTTCTATACCGGATCCAGTTTCCCTTTCCCCCCTTTCTTTGTTTCACTCCGTCCGTCCTCGGGTCCTCCGTCGCTGCCATCCCAGGAGAGGGCACAGGTTTCTGGACTGCTGAAATCAGCGAGGCGCGCCTTCCAGGTTCACTGGTCACTCAACTGGACTGGTGGACATTGGATCCCAGACGAACCCCCAAATTGTGAGAAATATCTGTAATTAAAATTTGGAAGACGGCCAAATAAAGTGAAACAAAGAACTTTAACTACAACGCGTTGGATGCATCGACCTCGTGGCCAAGTCCGAGCACACCGAGAATGGGAAGGACAAGTCCTTTTAAGGTTTCTTGATTTACATAACCACTCCCTCGCTCCTCCCATGGCGAGCCCCGCTCCTTTTCTTCTTTAGAAGGTGATATAGCCCCTCTTCTTGGATTCGATTGGGTCTCTCAGGGTCGGCTCGCACTTCCCTTTGCCAGTCCATTGGTTGTCTTAACTGACCTACCAGGTTGTTTCCGTGTCCCGGCCGCGTGGTCCCTCGGCAATGAGCCCTGGCTGGTCCCATTGTCTTACAGGCTTCCCGACTCGCCTCTATATTGCAACTATAGGCAACAGCAACAAGTAACTGCAAGCAGACTATCAGTACCCGACTACTAAATGACTCTCC
>NW_020956248.1:11150-12546 GCF_003031625.1 Empidonax traillii
TTCCCTTTGCCAGTCCATTGGTTGTCTTAACTGACCTACCAGGTTGTTTCCGTGTCCCGGCCGCGTGGTCCCTCGGCAATGAGCCCTGGCTGGTCCCATTGTCTTACAGGCTTCCCGACTCGCCTCTATATTGCAACTATAGGCAACAGCAACAAGTAACTGCAAGCAGACTATCAGTACCCGACTACTAAATGACTCTCCAACCCCCCAAACAATACAGCTTCCAGGCATCTTGACATGAGTAAACTCCTGCTTGTAATAAAACCGCCTTATTTATTTCTTACAATGGTGATCAGTAAGTCACCTCTCCCGGCTCTTAACTCATGAATCCTTTGTTGTATTTTCTCTCCTCTGTCCAGTTGCAGAGGGGAGTGAGAGAGCGGCTCTAGTGGGTACCTGGCATCCAGCCAGGGTCAGCCCACTACAACTTTTTTTTAGATTTTAGATTTTTTAGATTTTTGCTTGCCGGTGCCCCCAGGAAAGTCGAGACCCTTGTGTCCAACTAGTCTGTCAGCGTCTTGTAATGAGACCCTTTAACAACAGATTCACAAGATTGGAGGGTGATTTGACTGCCTTGGGGGGGGGGGCTCAGCCAGCAGTGTGGAGACCCCTCAGCGGGCCCTGCCAAAGTGTTATCCGCCACGGGCAACTGTTAGCACCTTTAAAGGACTCACTCTAACAGCTTACGGAATAACACTCTGTATTAATACATATTGTGGCATGTTAATAGTGTTCGTGGTTGTTGGTGATAGTGTCTACCTGCAAAAACGTGTTTAAAGCAATCTACTGATATATTAAGCAAGCACAAGCTCTAGTACTAATAACAGCATTTAGTGCGCATAGAAGTTTCTTACCCAGTAGGCGTCCCTATGGGGGAGGCGGGGGAAAGACAGGTTCAGCCCATCAACTGATCCCAACAGTTTTGGTGGAGTCTTCCTCAATTTTCTCCCTATCCCCAACTTACTTTTATACTATTTCTTTATGTTTAGGTGGAGCTTGAGTGGCTTTAGTCATAAATACCTTTTATTTCTGATTGGTGTAAAGTTCTCTCGCCATACCTAATGGGAGGGGGCTGGTCGGGGCTTGGCACCTGAGGAGAGGGATCGACATGGTTGTTGGCTCAGCACACAGCACAAAGGGAATTCTCCCCGGCTCTGGTGGCTGCGGGCACAGTCTTCGGCAACGGCTCTGGGTTCCCTCAGCGTGGAGGGTGGTCAGCAGCAACAGCGGAGTGGTGGGGAATAGGCAGCAGCAGCAGCAGGCAGGCAGAAGGCGAGGCGCTAACGAGGGGGGGAGGGGGAGCTCCCTCACCAAGGTGCTGGCTCCGACAAATGCGGGACGGGCTCTGACATCACGGCAGAGGATGGGGGATGAGAGGCAGGTGGGAGGGGGTGGA
>NW_020956248.1:13588-20966 GCF_003031625.1 Empidonax traillii
AATCCATCTACATCCTGAGGACCTCGCTGCCACCGTCCAAGCGTGCTTGGCCCCGGCAGATGAACCTCAGGATTAAAGGGTGGGCTCAGTTCCGCGCACACTGTGTCTCACCTAAAAAATCCAATGCGCAGGCTGGAAGGTGGAAAGACCTTCCCCGGTTCTTCGTTCGCGAAGAGACTGGCCATTATTTATGTATCGAGCATGCTGAGTGACAGACAGACAGGGTTTTTTATTACACATACTGTTTACATATTGATTAGATATTCTTGCTTACTTAATACATATACCTTACTTTGCTTTACATAGTCGCACCCCCTATTGGAAGTCCTTATTTGGTCCTTTGGGGTCTTCTTCAGGGGTCTCTGGTGTTTTTTTAGCATCTGGTGCCCCCTCAAAGTTGAGGTGTCTGCTTCTTGACCTCGGTTCTGAGCAAGCACAGCGTCATTATTTTTCACCACAAAACCTGCAACATTTGTTTTTTATCTTATCTGGGTACACAGAGCTCAGCTTACATCCTGTTTGCTTGAGTTACATCCCTTATCTAATTCTCTAAGATTATATTTTTCCTTATTTGGCCATAGCGGAACGCTGTGAGCAATGTTCTATTTCTCCTATCACAACTAGGAAAAGTGCCCTCCTAGATTTGTTGTTTGTAAAGAGAGAGGGAGTCGTGGGAGAAGTGGTGACTGGTGGCTGTGTTGGTCACAGTGACCATGAAGTAGTTGAGTTTCAAATCATTGACAATAGGAGAAAAACAGGCATCAAAACTTAAACCTTGAATATGGGGAGAGCAGACTTCAGGCTGCTGAAGGAGCAGCCTGAAGGATTAAGGTCTGCTGGGCATCTGCTTTTGAAGGTATTGGGGTCCACAAATGCTGGTCACTTTTTAAGAGCCATCTCTTAAAAATGTGCAGGAGCAGGCAATTCCAAAGTGTTGGAGGTCAAGCAAGGCAGAAGGCTTGGTTGGATTGTGAGAAACAGTCTCTAATTATTCCCCAATTTGTGAGAAACAGAATCTCGATATATAATCAATTTTCCAATTGGAATTTATTATACCGTAGAAGCAAACAGCGCTGGGTGTACAGAAGGAGAACTGATTCTCCCGAGTCTGCCACAATGATACAGGGTACCAGTCTGGTTTTTATTTCAAACATCCCATTCATATTCATTATATCACATGCATATACATTTACATCGCTATTCTAGGTATTCACCATATGTTTATTTTCACAGCTTAGACTAATTGGTTATCTCTAGGTTAGGTTATAAATTCATATGTCCTTCGAAATAAGGCGCCATCATGCTATTTGACCTGACCTGGTTTGGACATAATTCTTGACTAGGAGGACAGGGAAGATGATGGTCTGTTTTATGTCTTTATGGGGGTGCAATTAAGTTTTACAATCCGTTTGTTTTCCTTCCCTCCTGGGTTACATTCATCCATTTGACACGAATTATAACCTGTATTTATTACAGGGGCATTCTGTTCTGGGTTACGAATGGGCTGAAGGGCCGGGTCCTGAGAGTGGTGGTGAACGGTGCTGCATCCAGTTGGTGACTGGTCATTAGTGGTGTCCCCCAGGGATCAGTGTTGGGTCCAGTTCTGTTTAATATAAATACTGACAGGTAAGGCAAGGACATTTAGTCCACCATTAGTAAATTTGCAGATGACACCAAGCTGGGGGGGAGTGTTGATCAGCTGGAAGACAGGAGGGCTTTGCAGAGGGACCTGGACAGACTGGAGAGTTGGGCTGATTCCATCGGGATGAGGTTCAACAAGGCCAAGTGCTGGGTCCTGCACTTTGACCACAATAACCCTCTGCAGCGCTACAGGCTGGGCACAGAGTGGCTGGAAAGCAGCCAGGCATAAAAGAACCTGGGAGTTTGGATTGACAGGAAGCTGAATATGAGCCAGCAGTGTGCCCAGGTGGCCAAGAAGGCCAATGGTATCCTGGTCTGTATAAGGAACAGTGTGGCCAGCAGGTCCAGGGAAGTGATTTTTCCACTGTACTCAGCACTGGTGAGGCCACCCCTGGAGTACTGTGTCCAGTTCTGGGCCCCTCAGTTCAGGAAGGATGTCGAGGTGCTGGAGCAGGTCCAGACAAGAGCAATCAGGCTGGTGAAGGGACTTGAGCACAAGCCCTATGAGGAGAGGCTGAGGGAGCTGGGGTTGTTTAACCTGGAGAAGAGGAGGCTCGGGGGAGACCTCATCACTCTCTACAACTACCTGAAAGGAGGTTGTAACCAGATGGGGGTTGGTGTCTTTTCCCAGGCAGCTATCAATAAGACAAGAGGGCATGGTCTCAAGCTCTTTCAGGGGAGGTTTAGGTTAGATGTTAAGAAGAAATTCTTTACAGAGAGGGTAATCAGACATTGGAATGGGCTGCCCAGGGAGGTGAAGGATTCTCTGTCCCTGGAGGTGTTTAAGAGACTGCATGTGGCACTTAGTGCCATAGTCTAGTAACTGTGGTGATAGTGGATCAAGGGTTGGACTTGATGATCCAAGAGGTCCTTTCCAATCCATCTGATTCTATGATTTTATGATTCTATGATTTGTTCTTTTTTGTGTCTTAATCTCACTTTCCGTTATATTCGAACTTAAATTCCTTCCCACATTCACAGATAAGAGGTATGCTTCACCTCTCTGTACCCCAGACTTCCCCATCCTCCTGCATTACCCACCAAGTGCAGCTAGGTCCTTGAGCAAAAGCAATCCCTGGATGGGTTTGCCTTTGCCTGAGTGTCTTAGTTTAACAAGATTACAACTTAAAAATTAAGAGACTTCAGGTGGAAGTGAGGAAAAGGAAAAGAAATAGATTTTATTATTAACAAAAATCTGAATAAACAACAAATGATGCAATCAAAAACTTTCAGAAGAATCAAAACAAAGTCCCAAATCCCCAGGTGGTAGGGGGAGAAACCCGCAGCAACTGGAGGAGGGGTGGGGGAAAGGCAGGACTGTCCCGGCAATTCAGAAGCTGCTTGAAGTCACGTGTGTTTGCAGTCAGTAATGAAAAAAACTCAAACAACAAGTCCTTTTCCCCCAGGCAGTCTTGAAAAGCAGAATACCTCTCTCTGAGATGGGTCGGTCTCTCTCTCTCGGTCATCTTCCACGAGGTGTCCCATGGGGAAAAAAACATCCTCTCAGGAAAAGGGAAGGAGACGGCCAAAAACCGGACTCCTGCTCTGGTCCCGGACCAAAATCCCAAAAACCCCCAAACAAAGGACTTCCAAGCTATCCCCGCCACCACCGTGCTTTCCTGCAAGACCTCCCCAGTCTGTACATACAGTTTTCTGTAATCTGCAAACCTGCTTACTATCCCTTCTGATAAAGGTTGATCAAAATGTAAAGCAATAATACAAAATTGTTGCCTCAGTTGCTTGCTAGCTAATTTTTAGATAGAATTAGGATAGGGCCTTACTTGCTTATGATAACTCACAGACAGGATATAATTAATTTTGTAATGAAGACTTTAGTGGGAACAGAAAACCTTAGAGTTTTGATAAGGGACTTTGAAGCTCGAGAAAGGGACCCTGAAAGTTGATAAAGAGAGGCTCCTGGAGATGATACCAGTTTTGAGTTAATTGGACAGTGCCAACTCAGCAGTTCTTAACAAAGGTAAAAAGTTCAAGCTGAGGAAGACTTCTCACTTCATTCAAAAGACCCCCAAAGACCCCCGAAAGAAAACCCCGAGGAGGTGTTCCAAGGTGGAGTTATAGGAGTGGTGTAGGTTAATGATTTCCCCTCCCACTTTTCTGGAATTTGCTGACACAGCTAATGCATATGTAATACAACTAATGTATATGTAATACAAAAAATGCATACGTAACATTATACTGCATAAAAGAAGTTGAACAAAGGCAATGGGTGTGCATGATTGGAGAAATTATCCCCCATGCACCTGACACTGTGAAAAAACATACCTGTTTCAATATTCTTGGCAAGTTTTGGGGATTGTTTCTGCAAGTCACTTCCAGTCCTGCCTCCAAGTCATTTATGAAGATGTTGAAGAGCACAGGGCCTAAGATGGAGCCCTGCAGAACCCTACTAGTGACAGGTCGTCAGTCTGATCTTACTCCATTCACTATTATCTGTGCTCAAGGCGTGACCCAGTTGCTCACCCATTGCATGATTTGTTTATCCAACTGTATGCTGGACATTTTCATCTGGTGGGGGTGGGGGGCCCACAAAACAAAGAGTTCATTGGGTTATATATGTTCTAGTTAGCATGGGAATACCTAGATCCCTCCCCTGGGAGGGAATTCTTTGTGACTGATGCAACACCATGAGGCATGCTCAGTCTTCTGATGGGGAAGTCTTGAAGACTCAGGGGGTGCTTTGGGATCCTTTGTGGTCCATAGCCCCATCTAGGGATATGACTGTTGTTTGACCCTGCTCCTTGTGACTGCGCATCTGTGTCTTCTGATGAAATGGGGTAAGTTGGCATTTGAAAAAGTATTACCTCACCTCTGTAGGATCTGCTTCTTACCAGCCATTCCCCTTAGTTGGTTTAGAATCAGCTCTTTTAAGACATCATGTTCCCAATTGTCCTTGATGCAATCAACCATGGAGTTTACTAAACAAATGCTAGGTTGCCACAGCATCTCATGGATCTCCATCACTTGGTGAATTTTTTCTACATCATGATGAACAGTAATCAAAGTTTTCTGTCCATTTTTGTGCTCATTTCAGTAGTCACCTGAGGTCTTCATGATGCAATAACTTTCTTACCAAGGTGAGGTTCATAGCAATAGTAGAAAGCTGTAGGTTTTGGATCAAGATATAGTTAGATCATAGCAATTGATAAGGTATAACAGGAGCTGAATACTTAAAATCACATCCCATAAATTCACAAAAATTACAAACACCAATATTAGAGTGATTTATAGTATTTATAGGCTATCTATGCCTACAATGTTACAAAAGGTTCTTATGCAAACACATCCTTCCATTGGGCCCGCACTCTATGCTTCAGGGGATAGAGTACAGCTCCGTTGTGATTTAATCTTGACACAAGGATTGGGTATATAGCATATACTGAAGCATTATGTATTGTTAAAAGCTGTGTCCTTACTTGTTATAGGTTTGAGAAGACATATTGAAATTTTTTCCCAATATCAATCACTGGACAGTGTGCACCAACAGTGAAAGCTCATTCTCCCATCTCTTTTTTCCGGGGTGGGGGGAGGCGGGAAGGGGAAGGAGCGGGGTCACACTCAGAGTAGCATGGGAGAGGGGGAGGCTTCTCTTTAAAACCATCCTCGGATGCCCTTTTGTCTGTAGGCCTTGCTGTCCACCAACCGACAGAGCGTCAGCCACCCTTGGTTTGGACCACCCCCCTTTTTTTCCCTGAGGAGAAGTTTTGGGGTTTTTTCCCCCTCCCCGCCAGGCATCGCAGTGGAGGAATGACTGGGAGAATCCCCTGACCATCTGGGAGTGAGGTATTCTGCCCCAGACCTTGAGGTTACATTATCAGAGCATCTTCCCACGGTGACTGCATGACCCGAGGACTGCACCATAACTCTGGGACCGGTGGGAAAAAACCCTTTCATTGCTGACCATGGAGCTACCATCGATCACATGGTTGTGAGCAGTTGTTGAGCTGTTAGGGAAAGCCTGCCCTAAGCCCCCCTGATTTCCCATGGGGGCTCCCGCATCTGGGGAATTAGGACTTTGTTTTTTTGAAAGTTTTGGTTGCACTATTGTTGTTTATTCGGGTTTGTTAACAAAGAGCTGTTATTTTCCTTTTCCACACCTTTCACCTGAAGCCTCCTAATTTCAAAGTTGTAATAACATAGAAGGAGGAGGTTGGCTCTTCTTTTCTGGCTTGCCCTTCTTAACAGACATTTGTGCCTTGCTAAACTAAGACATTACTGTTGGTGGGGTCATAAGTGAAATTAATTCCATTTCAAATTTAGTTGAATTATCCCAGGTCCCTTTTTTTAAATTTCAGTGGGCAAATTGCCCTTATCCCCTTCCTTTATAATTGCTGTCACAGTAAATTGCACCCACAACTGAGAAGCATGTGTGGTGCAGAATGTACTATAGTTACCATACTGATGAGTGTCTCCACCCTGTGGGTCAAGCTTGTTGATGTGTGAACCAAATTTGTTTCCTGCTGGCAATGATTGCTCCTGCAAGAAGTGAAGCTGAGCAAAGGCCTAAAGAGTTAACTTAGAATGCTTAGTTAGAGATAGAAGCTAGGTCTTAGGAATTTTAAAGGATGGTACCTTGCATCCAAAATAGTGCTCACATGCACACATCCAAATAGGAACATGAACCAAGAGTTCCTTAAGAGATAAGGGGCAAAATAAGGGCATGGGTCAAAAATCTTGCAAAATTCACCATCAGGAAATCAGCCAACTAAGAATGGTGAGAAGTTCAAGCGAGGAAGAAGAGAAAAATACAACCCCCTGAGGCCAAAGAAGCAGGAACGACCACCAGAACAGCACCCCAAAAGTGGGCTCCAGCCCAGACTCCATCTATTATGAATATTATGATTAGATGTTATAATTGTATGAATATGCATGTAAAAGATGTTGTAATCACTCACCAAAACTGTATAAATTAACTGACTTTTCACTGATAACTCTGAAGCTAGTTTGTCTGGTGAGAACCGGCTAGCTTCCCGACGTTGCTTGAAATAAATAACTTTTGCTGCTTGTCGTGGTTTTGCTCTGGGTCAATTTTGCCTTCCACCCCCCACATAATTACCACTAGTTGAGAGTAAGTTTTTGCAGACAAAAGAGAGACAGGATTTGGGGAAAACAGTATAAACATTTATTACTAGTAAAACAAAAACTATTAATAAATGAAAAACTAAAGAACTATATCTATAACAATTTCTACTCAAGTTGAAATGCTATATATACACAGAAATACTTCTACCCTTTTTATACTAGTCCAAGGAGAAGAAGTAGTCTCATTCTGTATCTTTGGAGTTCCAGTTCTCTCCTTCTAGTAGCAGATCCTCAGCAGCAGCAGCACTTTCATTGCAGTTGGAACTTCTTCTCTTTCCCTCTCGCTCTGTGTTGGCTTCCAGGGCTGGGCTTACCCCCCTCCTGGGCTAAGACCGAAGGCTGGAGGTTACTCAGGTCCCGAAGGGTCTTCCTTCCATAGGCTTGCAAGGGGACACTTGCTTACTATGGATCTTCTTCCACAGGGTTACAGGGGATAATGGCTTAAGAGTTCACCCCTGTTTCCCTATGGAGGTCCCTCCCCATGGGAGAACAGTCCTTGATAGACTTCTCGGCATGGGTCTAGCACGAATCCACACACGCACGGATTCCAGCATCTCACATGGGCCGTCTCGCTCCAGCATGAGATTTCTCAGAGTTACAAAATCTTCAACAGCAGTATAGATCCACACACACACAC
>NW_020956248.1:21110-49029 GCF_003031625.1 Empidonax traillii
CTTACTATGGATCTTCTTCCACAGGGTTACAGGGGATAATGGCTTAAGAGTTCACCCCTGTTTCCCTATGGAGGTCCCTCCCCATGGGAGAACAGTCCTTGATAGACTTCTCGGCATGGGTCTAGCACGAATCCACACACGCACGGATTCCAGCATCTCACATGGGCCGTCTCGCTCCAGCATGAGATTTCTCAGAGTTACAAAATCTTCAACAGCAGTATAGATCCACACACACACACGGATCTCAGTATCCCACCTGAGTCGTCACTGCTCCAGCACAGGTTTCCCTCAGGGTCACAAATCTCCACCAGGGCTCTGCCTCACTTCAGTCCTTCTCATGAAGTCTCGGTTCTCTTTGGTACATCCACAGACTCTTCTATTAGCTGCATAGGGGGTCTCCTTACTTCAACAAGCTTTTACAAGTAGCAGGGATTACTTTTCAGTCTTTTCCCTGCTAAGGAAAGAGAGCAGAAAAGCAGGGGGGAAACAAGCCTCCCCCCTTTCGCACTTTACTTTTCTTGTTGCAGTTTCAGCTGCCAGCTTCGACCTTGGAAGCTCCGTTATCTTTTGGCTGGAATTCTTCCACAGCGGTTTCTGTTTAAGCAGTTCGTCTTTTAAACTTTTTTTTCTCTTTGCTCTCTTACAAGAGAGAAAGGAGGACTTCAGTGCTGCACCTGCTCCCCCCCCGACCCAAACCGGGGGAGGAGGGAGTCTGACCCTGCTCAGGCCCGCTATTTCTCTCCCCTACATGGCTGCTGCTACTAATTCCAACTGCGCCAACAACCTTCTCTTCCGTTTTCTTGAAGATGTAATTAGCAAAGGCGTTACTGGACTTTTGATTGGCCTTTTTGTCCGGAAATTACCTGGACAAAACCATCCTCAGCCCCAGGGATGGGCTGGTGGGCAAAACCACGACACTGCTTAAAGACTCAAAGCTGTCTCTGAGCAGTCTATTGCACTTTTTGGGGCATCAGAAGGAAAACCAATCCTTCACTGGTTGACCTGATCTTCAGTGGGGGTGTGTTGGCATCATTTCTGGTATCATTCTTGGGAAAAGAAAACAATGCAAGTCTCAAAGGGGTTGGTCTGGACAGGTTACCCCTTAGTGACTCAACTTTTTTAACAGCTTGAACTTGATATTTCTCAGGTGGAATCTCAACTTCTATTTCATGAAGTGCTTGCTGCACTGCTGTTATTGATTCCCCTACCTTTTCAGGGAGGTCTCCTCCAATTAATTTAATGTCTGGAGGGAGTGAGACTGTCTGTAAAAGTTTGGCAAGCACAGCATGTACAATCATGGGTGAATGTTTTGTGGTGGGTTGACCATGACTGGATGCCAGGTGCCCACCCAGCTGCTCTATCACTCCCCTTCCCAGTAGGACGGGAGACAGGTGGGGAAAAAAAACCCCAACTCATGGGTTGGAATAAGGCAGTTTATTTAAAACAAAAAACCAAAAAAGTAAAGTGAAACTTGCAAGCGCAGAAGGGTTTATTCTGTACTTCCCATGAGCAGCGACGATTGGCCATCCCCGAGAAGCAGAACTCTGGCAGGCAGCCACTAGACAATGAATGCCCCCCCGCTTCTGCTCCATGCCTTAACTTTTATATCTGGACTGACATCATATGTTATGGAATATCCCCTTGGTCAGTGTGGGTCATCTGACCTACTTGTGTCTCCTCCCAGGATCTCACCCTCGACTGAAGAAGGAATGTTACAGTGCTGTGCTCAGCAGTAGCCAAAACATGGCTGTGTTATCGGCACCCTTCCAGCTACCTATACACTGTGAAGGCTACTATAGGGAAATAAATTCTGGCTCAGCCAGACCCACCACATATACCCCTGCATGGGTCTATTAAAGGTGTATTGCACTCCCTTCCAGGTTCGTGCGAATTGAGCCTTGTCGTGTTCCCATAGCGGAACCATAAAGGACATATCTTTTACATCTAGGGTTGCCATCCACGAGCGGGGTGCTCTCTGAATTTGAGTTACCAGTTCTGCAAAATTTAGAGCATCAGCAGTTAAAGGTGCAGTATTGGCATTCAATTGTCTGTAATAATCTGTAAGCCACAACTGTCTGGCTCTTTATCTGGCCAGGCAGGAGAACTAGGAGGGGAGTGTGAAACTACTCTGTAATTGCCCAAGCACATAGGTGATCGTATTGTGGCTGTTAGGTTTGTGATATTGGGTACTACAGATGTTGGGCCAAATTAGCTATAACTTCAGAAACTCCATTTCATGCTGCATCAAAAATTTGGTATTTATGTGATACCGAAAAAGCTCAGAATGTGAACTGCTCAGAGACTTTTTTTCTTTAAGTAGCAAGGTATTTATTTAGACAACGTTTGGAGCAAGTCAGCTAGGACTGGGCAAACTTGCAAAACAGGGTAATTTATACAGTCTAACTCCATGATTACAACATCTTAACATACATATTCATATGATTACAACATCTAATCATGCATATTGACAATAGGCAGAGTCTGGGTGGAGTCCAGGTGGAGTTTAGGGCCGTGCTTTCCAGATTCTTCTCTTGGTAGTGGTCGTTCTGGCTTTCAGCACTGAATCTGGGCTGGTATTCTCATCTTCCTCAATTTGACCTCCTTGCCTTTTCATTGTTCTTGCCCCACTCACTCATGCTTGGAAAAATCCTTGAGTCCAGGCCTATTTCTCCTATTCAAATGTCTATGTTAGCTTAATTTATGGCCTCTAGGTTGATTGTATAGTGTTTCTAGTATTCTTCCAAGGTTTAAGTCCAGTAAGTAGAACAGAACAAGTTTTTCTTAGCAGCACAAGCAGAGCAGATATGGGGGGGGGGGGGTTTTCTCAACAGATCAAGATATCTCAGTTAACTCTTTTAGGCCTTGCTCTCATTTCAGTCCCTCCTTTTCTTAGGACTTAAGAATTCTTTTGTCAAGGGCAAAAGAGCTTTGGTAGGTATTCATCATTGCCCACATTATCTGAATCCTTTTTATTATGGTACTCAATCTGTACCACAGCCAAACATTTAAGAGGGATAGTAGAATTATAGCTGCTACAAAGACCAATATTGAATGTATTAAATAGTGAAACACTTGTGGTGCTGTAGGGGAATACCCTTTAAAGATGTCCCACCAACAATGTTCTCCACTTGTTCTACTTTTGTCAATATGGTCTTTATACTTTCAGTATCATGTTTCACCTGCCAAAGCATACGTCAAGTGGTTTTATTTATTTGTTGCACTAATTTTTCTATGTTTGGATGTTCAAGCATCTTCTGGAAAAGACTTATAACCATCCCTATTTGTAACTTAGATATATGAACAAATAATCATATTCAATTAATTGCCCATTAGGTATTAGAATTGTATTCTTAAAATCACAGTCTATTAAGTTACAAACAAAAATTAGTTCCATTTATTATCTCTTGAAAGATCATTTCCCATAGAACTGGAATGTCCAATATAGGGTTGAGACCATGACCACACTAATGATCCAGCCCAGGTTATAGTCACCATACTCAGTAAGATCCCAGTAGTCAGAGTCAGGTGAACTTGAGAGTGGTTGGTCCTACAGGTTCTGAGGTCCATGGCTTCTCAGAGGCTTTCTTGACTTGGGAGTAGTGAATCCAGGGCGGCCATTCTTTTATCCGGACTGCTGTGAGCATGGTCAGTAAGACCTGGAAAGATCCATCCCACTTTTCTTGCAAAGGATCTCCTGAAAAATTCTTAACATATACCCAATAACCAGGAGTGAATGGATGTGCTTTACAATCAGGTTGTTTAATCTGTTTATTCAACACCACAGCAGAATTCTTATTTGTTTCCCCACAGTTATAACATAATCAGACACATGCTGATTACCTATATCTGATCCAAAGCATCACTGTTAATATTGTTCATTCCATAGGGTCTGCCATGCAGAATTTCAAATGGACTTGGCTTTTCTTTAGACCGTGGTTTGACCCTGATTAGAATTAAAGTAATAGGTAAAGCTTAGTACCAATATAAATTTGTTTCTTGACCGATTTTAGGTATTTGCTGTTTAATGAAGTGGTTCATCTTTTCCACTTGCTCACTTGGTTGAGGTCTGTATGGAGTATGCAATCGCCAATTAATTTCTAGCACTTTACTTATTGCATGTACAATTTCTGCACAGAAGTGGGATCCTCTATCCGAGGATATACTTCTAGGTATTCTAAACCATGGTATTATTTCATTCAACAAGACTGTAGGAGAATTAGAAACCTTTTGGGTTGAGGCAGGAGTGGACCGGCTGATGGGAATCTGAAGAGTTTCAAGGACTAAGTGTTTTGAGAACATGACAAGTGTTTTGAGAACTGGACATCTGAAAGAAGAAAGAAAAACAGCACCTGTGATGGGAGGCTGAGTTAGGCCTGCCAGGAGGCATGTGAATAGAAGTGTTGTGGTAAGATTTAGAAGGAAAAGAATTTAGAAAATAAAATATGTTAGCTAACCAATAATAATCGTGTGAACAGTGTGTGTTTTGTGTATGTGACCAATAATAGGTTAAGTAGTCAAATATGTGGTAGTTATCGAACTGTATAAAAGTAAGTGTAATTTCCAATAAAGATGGAGCTTCTGAACATCATATTGGTGTGTGTGGAGCTTCCCTTGGGTCTCGCACGTGTTTACACAAGACTTTAATCACTTCTCTTGATTCATTTGTTCTACATGGGAATACTTCAGGCCACCCAGAAAATATGTCAGTCAAAACCAAAAGATAACGAAACCCCCCTTTTCTTGGGAACTCAGAGAAATCAATTTGCCAAACTTGACCTGGGAAATACCCTTTGTTTATTGCCCATTGATGTATTTTAGTTCCAGTATTTGGATTATTTTTAAGACAAAGTTCACATTGGAATGTGACTTGCTTTATTGTGGTAAATAAATTTGGCCCTGCCACTCTGGTTCTTAAATATTGATAAAGGGAGTCCAAGCACCAATGAGTTTTATCATGTTCTACTTTTACAAATTGCCATACTAATTTTTCTGGTAATACTAGCTGGTCTGTTTTTAGTTGACCCCACCCATTGTCTAACAGCTTCCCTCCATTTTTATGTATCCATTTATAATCTGATTCTTGATACTCTGCTTATTTGTCTGTATCTAGCATTTCTGGCACTAAGGCTGCTACTGGTAGTTCCTCATCTCTTGCAGCAGCTAACTTAACTTCTGCATCAGCTTTCCTGATTCCTATTTTAGGGACAGTGTTACCTTTCAGGTGCCCTCATCAGTGCATAGTTACCACCTGAGAGGGGAGTTGTACAGCTTCTAGTAATCATAGAATTTGTTCAACATATTTCACAACTTTTCCTTGAGCAGTTAAAAGTCCTCTTTCTTTCCAAATTGGGCATGAACTATTCCAAAAGTAAAAAAGGTCGGAGTAGAGGTTCGGAGTGGGTTTTGTTCTCAGTCTGGCTGTCAACTGTGGATTCTGCTTGGATTTTTCATTGGAGATGAACTGTTTCAGGAGGTTTTTCCCCTTCCCCGTTCCCACTTGTTTCTTTCTTAGCAGTTGCCCCTGTGCACATGTCGTGGTTTTGCTTTGGGTTAATTTTACTTTCCACCCCCCACACAATTATTACTAGTTGAGAGTAAGTTTTTGCAGACAAAAGAGAGACAGGATTTGGGGAAAAATAGTATAAACATTTATTACTAGTAAAACAAAAATTACTAATAAATTAAAAACTAAAGAACTATATCTACAACAACTTCTATTCAAGTTGAAGTGCTATATATATACAGAAATACTTCTTCCTTTTTATACTAGTCTAAGGAGAAGAAGTAGTCTCATTCTGTATCTTTGGAGTTCCAGTTCTCTCCCTCTAGCAACAGATCAGCAGCAGCAGCAGCACTTTCATTGCAGTTGGAACTTCTTCTCTCTCCCTCTCGCTCTGTGTTGGCTTCCAGGGCTGGGCTTACCCCCCTCCTGGGCTAAGACCAAAGGCTGGAGGTTACTCAGGTCCCGAAGGGTCTTCCTTCCATAGGCTTGCAAGGGGACACTTGCTTACTATGGATCTTCTTCCACAGGGTTACAGGGGATAATGGCTTAAGAGTCCACCCCTGTTTCCCTATGGAGGTCCCTCCCCATGGGAGAACAGTCCTTGATAGACTTCTCGGCATGGGTCTAGCACGGATCCACACACACACACGGATCCTAATATCTCACATGGGCCGTCTCGCTCCAGCATGAGATTTCTCAGAGTTATAAAATCTTCAACAGCAGTATAGATCCACACACACACGGATCCCAGTATCCCACCTGAGTCATTACTGCTCCAGCACAGGTTTCCCTCAGGGTCACAAATCTCCACCAGGGCTCTGCCTCACTTCAGTCCTTCTCATGAAGTCTCGGTTCTCTTTGGTACATCCACAGGCTCTTCTATCAGCTGTATGGGGGGTCTCCTTACTCCAATAAACTTTTACAAGTAGCAGGGATTACTTTTCAGTCTTTTCCCTGCTGAGGAGAGAGAGCGAAAAGGCAGGGGGGAAACAAACCCCCCCCTTTCGCACTTTACTTTTCTTGCTGCAGCTTCGGCCGCCAGCTTCGACCTTGGAAGCTCCGTTATCTTTCGGCTGGAATTCTTCCACAGCGGTTTCTGTCCAAGCAGTTCGTCTTTTAAACTTTTTTTCTTCACTCTTTTACAAGAGAGAAGGGAGGACTTCAGTGCTGCACCTGCTCCCCCCACCCTGGCCCAAGCCGGGGGAGGAGGGAGTCTGGCCCTGCTCGGGCCCGCTATTCCTCTCCCCTACATGGCTGCTGCTACTAATTCCAACTGCGCCAACAACCTTCTCTTCCGTTTTCTTGAAGATGTAATTAGCAAAGGCGTACTGGACTTTTGATTGGCCTTTTTGTCCGGAAATTACCTGGACAAAACCATCCTCAGCCCCAGGGATGGGCTGGTGGGCAAAACCACGACAGCACATCAAAGGGAGAGGGAAAAAACTATACTGCATGATTCAGTCAGCAGGACAGAGTGAGTTTCCCATTGGGGAGGACTTTTTTTTGTTGTTTCTCTCCCTCCTCTCTCTCCTCCCTTTCGCAGTGTAGGGGGAGTAGAAGGGAAACCCATTTTATGGTTTCTCCAACACACCCCGGAGGGTGTCACCCCACATGGCAATGACCAGTGGTCCCACAGCACCCCCTGCTGACCAGCACCAACCACTGAAGGCTCTACATTTCCAGTGATCCAACAGCCCCCTCCTACACCCCCTGGTGACTGGCACAGGACACTAAAAGCTCTGCATCTCCAGTGATCCAACATCGCCCCCTGTTGACTGGTTGGAATTGCAACAAAGGGTACAAACTAAACTGTCTACATTTTTTTTCTTTGTTTGTTTATTGGTTTGTTTTGAAGGGGATTATTTGTGGGTATAGGAGTATGTTTTGGTTGTTTTACTTGTTTTCTTTCATTGTTTCTGCCAATACACATATATCTTTTAATAAAGGGTTGTTATTTTTCCTTTTTTCCTCAATTTCGGATTTACAATTGCTTAGAGGGAGGAGTTTGGGTCTTCCTCATAACTCATCCTCAGCAAAACACCTGTGTCTCATTTAAACTGAGATAATTTGTTTCGATTATCTCAGTAGTGGTGGTTACAGCATACCTGGCCATCCTCACACCTTGTTTTATGAGACTGTTGCCATCAGTAAACTGCTTCCTGGAGTGGTTTTTCTTTGAGGTCTGGGCAACTGGAATACACTGCTTCCATGGTCTCCAGGCAGTCGTGTACAGTGGGTTCAGCTGTGGTTTTGCCTTCTAGGAATGAAGCTGAGTTGACAACATTAGTCATTGGAATGTTTTTATCATCTGATTCAACCAGGGCAACCTGATATTTCAAGAATAGAGAGGGTGACTACCAATGGTTCCCCTTGTATTCCAGCATTGTAGATCCTGTGTGGAACACTAATACAGTCATTTTCTGCCCCATTGTAAATGTCCTGGCTTCTTCTATAATTATGATCACTGCTGCTACTGCCCTTAGGCAGATCCGCCATCCTTTGGTATGGTCCTGATTGTTGGGCCAGGACCCCTAGAACCACTCCTTGTTGGTCATGCAAGAACAACCAAAAGGGCTTCATTACGTCAGGCGACCCCAATGCCAGAGCCCTCGTTATTTCTCCCTGCAGCCGTTTGAAGGCTCCTCTCATTTTGGGGACCCAGATTAGGTTGACCTTAGTTATTTCCAGGGGGTGATACAAAGACTTTTCAATTAGTCCATACTGATATATCCATAAAGGACACCAACCTGTCATTCCCAGAAAGGTTCGAAGATCTCTCACCATCTGTGGTTTGGGTGTCTGGCAGATGGCATCCTTTCTTGCTGTTCCCCCAGAGAGGGTTGTCCCACTGATACTTCATATCCCAGGAACACTACTTGTTTCTGCACCAGCTGCACTTTCTGTTGAGAGACTCGATACCCATTTAGACCCAGAAAGTTCAAGAAACTGACTGTTCATTGGGTGCATTCTTCTTGTTTCTCAATAGTAATCAATAGATCATCCATATATTGTAAAAGTACACCCTCTCCTGGTGGTGACTGCCATTGTTCCAATTCTTTAGCTAATTGGTTCCCAAAAACTGTGGGATGATTTTTGAACCCTTGAGGTAGCACTGTCCAAGTGAGCTGAGTTTTCCTTCCAGTGGTGGGACTTTCCCACTTGATGGTAAATATCTTTTCATTTTCCTGTGCTAAGGGGAGGCAGAAGAAGGCATCTTTTAGATCTTTTACTGTAAACCTGTCCCAGTTTAAATGAGACAAGAGTCTTTTGCGGAGGATGGATTAGGAGAAAAAGACCCAAACTTCTCTTTCTAAGCAATTATAAATCCGAAATTAAGAGGCTCCGATTGAAGGAAAACAAATTATGGAAAAGGGAAAATAACAGCCCTTTATTAAAGGTATGTGTGTATTAACAGGAACACACACAAAAAAAACAACCAAGTAAAACAACCAAGCAATACTCCTATACCCACCAATAATCCCCTTCAAGAACAAAACCGATAAACCGGCAAAAGGAAAATTAAATGGTTCAATTTTTTTTACACCCTTTGGTGCAGTTCCAACCACAGTCAGCAGGGGGCACCGTCGGGTCACTGGAGATGCAAAACTTGTAAAGTCCTGTACCATTCACCAGGTGGCGCTGTTGGGTCACTGGAGGTGCAGAACTTGTAGTGTCCTATAGTAGTCACCAGGTGGCACTGTTGGATCACTTGAGAAGCAGAACTTGTAATGTTCAGTGCCTGTCACCAGGCGGCGCTGTGAGATCCTTGGTTGGCGCCAGGTGGGTTGGGGGAAGGGGAAAAAGCAACATCCCCCAGGGTATATAAGAGCAAAAAACAAAAAAAAAACCTCAATTCCCCTTCCCTTCCCATACTGGAAAGAAAAGGGGGGGGTGGGAAAGGGGGAAGAAAAAGACAACAATAAAACAGAAAGTTCTCCCAGTGGAAGAAAACTCACAAACTTCAGTTGATTAGGGTTCGCTTTAAGCAGGGCCTGCAGCCAGCAACAGCTAAGCAGAGAGCAGCAGCAAACTCCCCTCCGACAGGAAAGAAAAGAACCAGGCAGTGTCTGCAGCTCGCAGCAGGTCGCAAAGCCCCACCGGCACACCACCAGACTCTCCTCCCAGGCTGCGTGCCAGCCACATAGTAGCCCCCCCCCCCCCCCCCCCCCAAACTCCTCTCACTTTGTTGTCCAGGAGACAAGAGAAAAAAAAGTAAAGTGCAAGTCCTTACCTGCCTTGTCTCCTAGGAGACTAATGTCCGGCCATCAGCCATGGGGGTTAGGTCTTTTGTAATCTGAAGTGCTTATCTTGACATCCAGGGGGGAAGGGAGAAAATTCTTCATCTGGCTACGAGAGCTAGCTAAAACCACGACAAAACCAAATCAAATTTTCTTTTAATTTTTTTAAGAGGGTATATGGATTTCCAACAACTGGATGTATGTTTTTAGCTATCTCTTTTACTGCTCTTAAATCCTGAACCAACCTATAAGTTCCATTTGGCTTCTTGACTGGTAAAGTTGAAGTGTTGAAATCTGATTCATATTCTACCAAAAACCCTAACTTCAAGAAGTTATTTATTATTGGTTCAATTCCTTTTGGTAATTTGTTGGATGAATTTGGTGCTAAACCATCCCCTCCAGGAATGGAGTGGACTCAGAATAACTGGTGTAATATCCAAAGAATAGTTGATTGAATCTCCAGTCTGTGAGCAGGGTCACGAGTCAAAAACGGTAAAGGAAAACCTATAGTTTGTGTGGTCTTAGGTGCCACTATAATAAATGCAATTAAGAACAAAGAGCAACAGCAAAAAGCAGATGTTGAGACCATTGCCTCGCTACAAAATCTCGTTGAAGCCTTGCAGTTGCAGCTGGAGGAGGAAAAGGCTACTGCCCATCTCCTCCAGGAAGACATAAGAAATGAGAGGGTTACTGCCTGTGTACTCCAAGAGGAGCTACATGCAAGATTAGTGAGAGTAGGAGAAAATGAGTCAGAACGGGGGCTACCTAAGGAAACAACAACTTATCCCCTCTCTGACTTAGAATCTTTGTGTAACCAACTTGGGAAGTTACCAGTCTTGCTACGTCCCCTGAATAAAATGGGATACACATATGAGGGTTTGGAAGATGAGACACCTCAAATAGCCACAAAATAAATCCCATATACAGCTACTGAATTGGCTACATTGGAAAAAGGAATATCGTTGAACCCCTAAAAAATCTGAGACTGAATATGTTTGGAGAGTGTCTCTTACTGGAGGTGACCAAATTTTATTATCAAAGACCAATGGGTACTATGAAACCCATGGGCATCCAGCTAAAAGGACAAATAGAGAGCCTCACAAAAGGGGAAAGAGTTGTAGCCACCTTGGAGGCAACCATAACCTCCAACTGTAACTGTGGAGAATGTAAAATTTGGACCTGGGGGGGAGGTGGCACAAGACTTAATTAATTATGGAAGAAAATATGGTCTAATACCTTAAAATACAATTCATTCTAGATCAATTCGGCACACAGAATGCAGAACACCTATGCCCTCAGTAGGACTCCGAAAAGTAATGTTCTTGCCTGGGTGAGGAGGATTAGCTAACACAAGAGAAGAATATAGGAGAAAAAGAAATGATCTTTGGATTTTGGGTTTGCAAAATGGATCCCAAAGACCATAATGGATGGACAACTCACTAATAAATTAGAGGTATTACTTAGAGAATGGTCAGCAAAAGAGGGATCATGAAAAACTGTCCCTGTTACAGCCCCTCCCACCATCCCTTGTTCTCAGTGTAGTCTTTAAGAGTTCATTGCACTGTTCCATCTTTCCAGAGGCATGATAGGAATGCAATATACCCACACAATGCCATGTTCTTTGGTCCCTGTGTCTATGCGGTTATTTTGGAAATTAGTTCCGTTGTATGATTCAATTCTTTCTGGAGTAAGTTGTCGCCTTAAGACTTGCTTTTCAAGGCCCAAGATAGTATTGCAGGCAGTGGCATGGGGCACAGGATGTCTTCCAGTTGCGAAACAGCTTGAACCCCTTCATAAGCTGCCAGTATCTCCTTTTCAGTTTGAGTATAGTGGGCTTCGGATCCTCTGTATCCCTGACTCCAAAAGCCTAGAGGTTGACCTCGAGTCTCCCCTGATACTTTCTGCCAGAGGCTCCAGGTAGGGTCATTCTCCCCTGACTGCAGTGGAGAACATATTTTACATCTTGTCCTGTCTCGACTGGCCCAAGGGCAACTGTATGAGATGTTTCTTGCTCGATTTGTTCAAAGGTTTGTCATTGCTCAGGGCCCTATTTGAAATCATTCTTCTTCTAGGCAATTTGAAGGAAAGGGCCAACAGTCAGACTGTAATTTGGAATGTGCATTCTCCAAAATCCCACATGCCTAAGAAAATTTGTGTTTCTTGTTAGTTGGTGGAGACATTTCTGTTATCTTGCTAATCACATCCATTGGGATCTGCCATTTTATTCCTGAAAATTGTGTGCCCTGTGCAGGTGCCTTGACCTTACTCTGTTTTATAGCAAAATAAACTTTGAGAAGGATTTGGACTATTTTCTTCCCTTTCTCAAAAACTTCTTCTGCTGTGTGGCCCCACATGATGATATCATCAATGTATTGCAGGCATTCTGGAGCTTCACCCTTTTCCAGTGCAGTCTGGATCAGTCCATGGCAGATGGTAGGACTGTGTTTCCACCTCTGGAGTAGTCGGTTCCAGGTGTATTGGACACCCCTCTGAGTGAAAGGAAACTGTGGCCTGCACTCTGACACCAAAGGAATTGAGAAAAGCACATTAGGGACATTAATTGTGGCACCGCTTGACTGCCGTGAGCTGCTTTACGCTGATGAAGCCGCCCTCATCGCCCACACAGAAGTAGCTCTGCAGTGTTTAACATCCTGCTTTGCAGAGGCTGCTGAGCTTTTTGGACTGGAAGTCAGCTTGAAGAAGACAGAAGTTTTATATCAACCTGCACCTCAGGAAGTCTTCCATCATCCCCATATCACCATTGGTGAAACAGAGCTCAAATCAGTCCAGCAGTTTAATTACCTGGGAAGCATCATCTCCTCAGACGGTAAGATTGATGCAGAAATAGACAACAGGTTAGCTAAGGCATACAGAGTTTTCGGTAAACTCCATAAAATAGTGTGGCAAAACAAACATCTGAGGAAAAGTGCAAAGATCAGCGTTTACAGAGCCGTTGTACTGTCTACTCTTTTATATGGATCTGAATCATGGGTCATTTACTGCCACCACTTGCGTCTCTTAGAACGCTTCCATCAGCGCTGCCTCTGTACAATCCTAAACATCCACTGGACTCACTATGTGACCAACACGTCTGTCCTTGAACAGGCAGCAGTCACGAGCATTGAGGTCATGCTGCTGAGAACACAACTGCGCTGGGCAGGGCATGTCTCCAGGACGCAGGACCACCGCCTCCCTAAGATCGTGCTCTATGGGGAACTTGCCACTGACTGCCACAAGAGAGGAGCCCCAAAGAGGAGATACAAGGACTGCCTGAAACAATCCCTCAGCCTTGGCCATATTGATCACCACCATTGGTCTACCCTGGCCTCCAATTGGGAGGCCTGGAGACACACCATCTATAACGCTGCTGTTACTTTTGAGAACACATGCAGGATCACTCTTGAGGAGAAAAGACAATGCAGAAATAATTGCGTCTTGTCGATATCCCCTGGGGAGTCTTTCTGCTGTACCTTCTGCAACCGGACTTGTCTATCTCGCATTGGCCTTTTTAGCCATCAGCGCGCTTGTAGCAAGCGTGGGTAGAGCCCTTCTCAAATCTTCGTTCGCGAAGCCTAGTCATGAATGAATAGGGCTATTAAAGGGTGAGTGAGTCCTTCTGATCACTCCTTGGCTCTCCAGTACACAAATTAGTTTATGGATGGGAATCACAGAGTCTCGGTGTGATATTGCCTCCTGTGCGCTGCTGTGTTAGTGATTAGCCCCTGCTGTTCTTTGACCTTCAGCAACCTCACAACAGATGGGTCGTCCAAGAGACCAGGCAAGGTAGACAACTGTTTAATTTCACCTGTCTCCAGAGCAGTTATAGCAAAAGTCCATTGATACCTGTTTTGGTCCTTCAAATACCCTCCCCTGAGATAGTCTATGCCAAGGACCACCAGAGCCTCTGGGTCAGTCACAATGGGGTACTTTTGCCACTCATTTCCTGTCAGGCTGATTTCAGCCTCCAATTCAGTCAACTGTTGGATCCCCTGTCACTCCAGTAATAAAAAAGGGTTCTGGTCCTGCATAACTTGATGGCATTAGGGTACACTGTGCACCAGTATCTACTAGAGCTGTGCCAGTGTCTCAGTTCAATGAGACTAAAGTGTTTTGCTAAGGAGGATGAGTTATGAGGAAGACCAAGCTCCTCCCTTTAAGCAATTGTAAATCTGAAATTAAGAGGCTCCAATTGAGGAAGTGTGGAGAAAGAAAAGATAACAGTCCTTTATTAAAGGATATATATGTATTGGCAGAACAACAAAAGAACACAAAAACAACAAAATAATAATCCTGTACCCAAAAGTCCCCTTCAAAAAGAAAACAGTTCAGTACTTTTTGCCTTTTGGCGCAATTCTAACCATGATTAGGAGGGGGTACTGTTGGATCTCTGGAGGTGCAGAGCTGCTTTGTGGTGGTCGGAAGGAGGTGTTGTTGGGCTCTGACGGTTGCTGTGTGGGGGCCCCAGGAAAAGCCAAAAAATGGAGATCTCCCCCCCCAGTCAAGAAGGGGAAGAGGAAAGGGGGAAAAGGGTGTTCTTCCTGTGAACTGATGCTGTCTACTGCTGGTTGTGGCTGGGATTCTTCTCCCCTCCCATCAATGTGCACAAGCTGCTGCCAACACCAGAGCAGAGGAGGGAAAGGGTGACCTCCTCCCCCAAAGGTTCCTCTGCAGATGGGTAAAGCCTCTTCGATTGTCCCAGGTTGTACTTGGATCCCAGCCCAGTGCCCGGACCACAGCAAAAAAACCTTCCCCCCTCCCTCTCCCTCTCTTGGCACTATCTACTTCTCAAGGCCAACCAGGCGCACTAGTCCTCACTCCTTCACCCAGGCAGAATGTTAGCAAAGAACCTTCGCTTCCAGTCCACTGGAAGAAAGAAAGCGAGAACTTCCTCTCTCTTCTTATTTATACCTTTGCTTACGTAAAAATCGTATGGAATACTGGGAACATGGTCTTGGTTCCTTGTTTGCAACCTGGTTATCAAGGAAGGTCTAGACTCAAAACCACTACACCAATGAAATCCAAGCAGATCTGGGCTGGGGGCAGGACAGGATGCAGGAAAACGGAGGCAAACCAGGGCCAGAAGCAACCAGATGATCAGGATGAAAACAAGATGAACCTCCCCCCCCCCCCCTCCGGCTTCTCAGGGCTATCAGTCTGGAATGTGGGTCTGCTAGCTAGTTCCTTTTTCACTTTCTCCCTCCCTCATTCAACATCTTTCTTTTACAGGGATGCAAAAGAAAGAGAAAAAAATGTTCCCCTTGTTTTTGTTTTTTTTTTAAACAAGTAAACCTATGACAGAGAGGCCATCAAATCCACACAGTCCAGTAAACCCAGTTATCCCTGTCCTCCATCTGGCTGGATGCAGGGCCCTTTTAATACTGATCACAAGATTCCCCACTTACTTCTTGTAGAAATGGACTAGAACTTCTCTCCATAAAGTCAGTAGTATGATCAGACCTTCCATTCTGCCTGGGAAACTGCCCATGGGAGATGGAAGCAGCAACTTTCCTGGAAGAACCCCAGTTTGTGATTGTTTTTCTCTGCATTTCCCTCAGCTGTGCCTCTAGGGTCAAGGTAGGTTTTCCATCCTGCTGCCTTATGTCCTCTCCGTGGTCTCACAGGTAAAATTACAGGGAAACCCCATGGTGTGTACCTTCTATATCCTCTCTCTGGAGCAAAAGGACACCTGCTGCTCATTGCTGAGATACAGACCCGTACAGGTGGGGAGTAGGATTTATCCTCTCTGAATTTCTGGAACTCCTGGACCAGTTTATCTGATAGTTTCTCCACAGTCAAGATGAGGGAAGAAGAAATACTCTCTTCATATTCCTGGATTTGAAAAAATGCTTCATCTACTGTTGGTGGGGCATAGTCTTTCCAAATTAATGTTGCCAATGGGTTGGCATGTGCCATTGGACACTCTCTACCAATTTCTGCCACATGGTTTGTAGGTATAGGACTTTGAATTGTGGGGAACTGCGCATTTTTCTGAGTCATAATATATCATTTTTCACATGACCAATTCCCTCAGATATTGGATCCCTTTCTGTGTTGCAGTCCATTTGCCTGGGTAACATGGAACATCTTCTTTATAAGGATCCCTTTCCCTCACACTTTATAGGAGTCACCTCCAGAGGTTAAGGACTTGTGTCTTTTTTCCCATTCCTTTGTCAATGCCTACTTCCTTAGCAATTGAACATGGCTTTTTGTATCTCCCGCAGCTCACTCAAGGATAGGGTGGTTGTGGTGGTTGTCTCTTCTGCCCCTTCTTCCTGTTCCTGTGATGGCCCTTGTGATGGCCTTTGGTAATGGCACTGAAAATTACCCTTATGATGGCCCTGCTTCTTCATCCTCTTCACCCTCTCTGCCTTCTTTGACCTTCTTGTCCTCCTTGACCTTCTTTCCTAAAGCTCTTTTACAGGGTGACTTTCACGTGCATTTCTTTTGCTTTCGTACAGAGACAACAGACACCAGCACATGTTGGTTCTCTGGTTCACTGGCAGTGTCTGTCACTGGGGTTGGAGTAACCACAGGGCCTGTCATCTTATTGTCAGATCCTGAGATCTGTCTTTCTGCGATGGCCAGGCTGGCAGCACACCTTTTTCAAATATTTTACTAGTTTTTCTGGATTCTGCACTTGTTCTTGCAAAGTGTCTTGGTTTTAAAACAATATACACAGGAGGTGGGAACTCCAAAAGATGAAGCCCCTCTGTTTTTTATTCCATCCCCTCCAAAAATAGAAGAGGTGTAAGTGAAAAAAACTCACACTATTTACTAAAAAAAAAAATAAAAAGAGAGGAAAAAAAAACCAATTACCAAGATACAGGGGAAAACAATTTAGTCCCCAAACCAACAAAGGCAAATGTTCTCATGTCTTCCACCCCTAGGTCAAAACCACAATGGCTTCCATTACTGTGCTGTGCACAATGCAATCTGGGAGAACAAAGAAAGTACTGTAGCAAACAAGTTGTTGGTTGGGCTGGGCAGTGGGAGATGGGAGTCTGGAGTGGGGGATGCAGATCCTGTCAGACATGGCACAGCTTTGCCAGGGTTTTAGTTCCATGCAGCCTGGGTGGCGTGGTGGCTCCACTCCATGGAGGAAGTAGCAGGGGGGGTGGTGGTGGTGTCACTCTGGCAGCAAACTGCCATGTTTCACTTTCAGATGGCGGTGGCATGGGGACTTGGAAGACCTCCAAAGTACTCAGAGGCTGGTGTTGTGGTGGTTCCCCTGGCTTCATTGTGGGATAAACAGTAAACTGACTGTCCGATGGTGCATCTGGGCTTGGTTGGACAGCAAGGGGATGGCTGGGTGCCCCAGCAAAGACTGGAAGAGTCCACAGTGCTCCAGCAGCCAAAGCCAGGAAAAGAAAGAGAGCCAGTTCTGACCCACACTCGTACTTTTATCTCCTGTCTCCCAGCTCCTGGGACGCTCCTCTCCAGGGACCCACTTTTCTGGCAGGTCCCAAGACCCCGGAAAAGCTTTTCCCCAATACAGCTCAGGTGAGGAGGGGGAGCCCACACTTCAGGTGATGTAATGGGATGAATATTCATCACTGAAATTCGGTTCCCTCCCCCAGTTGTAACTAAACTATAACATTATCCACCCTGAATAATTTATACGATTATGTCATGCCAGTCTTAGACCTTTCAGCTATATACATATATATACTAATATACACATACAGGTACGGTGTTACAGACAGTTTACCCAAAAATTAGGTTCCCTTGAGGTATACACTGTGTTTCCCCATCTTTCTACATTAACCACTGTGCTGGTTTAAAAGTAAACCGGCAGGAGAAATGAACCCAACTCAAGAGAGATTACAAGTTACAATTTACTAAAAAGATTACAATAAATACAATGAAACGGAAAAAATTATTTTAATTGCCAAAGACAGGTGTATAACCCAGCACCCTGGGACAAGAACAGAACAGCCCCTGTGCTGAGCACCATGTGACCCCCCCTGGGTGCAAAGTAAAAGTCAAGGAAACCTGTTGGTCCAGATGATGGTTGCAGTTCTGTTGGAGTAGTGATCACAGTCTTGTTGAGAGTGGCAGTCACAGTCCTGATGAAGTTCTGGTCCTCCTCTGGATTCGAGAAATGATACCAGAAGTCCCAAAACACCAAGATTATATATATGCTCAAGTTCAGGTGGGAATGCCCAGTACCTCCCCCAGGGTGAGGGGTTTCACAAGGGGTGATTCAACTCTGTGAGTCATGGGATATTTTTGGAATCATTGATGGTCTAGGTCATTGCAGTTGTCTATTATGCCAGTCCATTGTGGCCCATTAGCAGAGATGACCCCTCAGGCTGTGTGAAGGTACTAATGCCTTCCTGGAAGAGAGTTATTACAGCTGAGTCATTGGTATGAAGACAAAGAAACACTGCCCTGCCTCACAGGGTTCTTTAACACCCAACTTGTACCCTGAGGTGTCATGTGTGTCCCGGGCAGCTGTTGCTAACAATCCATTTATTAACAGTCCATCAGAAATGACATAGAGAGTGTAGAATACACAGTTTTGGTTATACCCACATAGTGATAAACTGGTCCTGGCTCCTTGCAACTAGGACACCCACCAAGGGCAACTTGGCCCTTGAGCAAAAAACAATTCCACAGATATGCTTGCCTTTGCTCGAGGTGGAACTAATTCAAAGTGTTTTCCCTAACATACCTTTCAGGAGCACTATGGGGACTTCATCTACAGTGTGAAGAGATTGGGCAGGGCCAACTTGGTTGACAGAGCCTCTAGCATTGACTAACCAAGTAGCTTTTGCTAAGTGCTGATCCAAATGCTTGAAGGTCTCCCCATCCAATGCTTTCAAAGTGGTTTTCAATGGTCCAGTACACTGTTCAACCTTCCCAGCAGCTGGTGCATGATAGGGAATATGATATACCTACTCTTTAGCCCAGGTGGTAACTAGGCTATTCTTGAAATGAGTCCCATTGTCTGACTCAATTTGCTCTGGGGTGCTGTGTCACCACAGGACTTGCTTTTCAAGGTCCAGGATGGTGTCCCGGGCAGTGGTGTGAGGTACAGAGTATGTTTCCAGCCATCTGGTGGTTGCTTCCACCATGGTGAGCACATAGTGCTTACCTTGGTGGGTTTGTGTCAGTGGGATACAATCAATCTGCCAGGCCTCTTCATATCTATATTTTGACCACCATCCACCATACCACAGGGGCTTTATCCACTTGGCCTCTTTGATTGCAGCATGTCTCACAGTTGTGGATAACCTGGGAGATATTGTCCATGGTTAAATCCACCCCTCAGTCTTGTGCCCATCGGTTAAGTGGCATCTCTTCTCTGATGACCTGAGGCATCATGGGCCCATTGAGCTAGGAACAACTTTCCCTTGTGCTGCCAGTTTGGATCTACCTGCCATACTTTTACTTGGGCAGCTTGATCTGCCTGTTCATTGTTACAATGTTCATTATCTTGACTCTTAGGCACATGTGCGTCTACATGACGGACTCTCATGATCAGCTTCTCTACCCAGGCAGCGATGTCTTGCCACATTTTGGGAACCCAGATGGGTTTCCCTTTATGTTGCCAATAGGCCATCCACCATCTGTCCAACCATCCCCACAGAGCATTGGCCACCATCTACGAGTCAGTGCAGAGGTAAAGTCTTAGTCAGTTCTCTCACTCAGCAATGTCCAAAGCCAGTTGGACAGTTCTGAGCTCTGCAAATTGACTCAATCCATCTTGTCCTTCAGTGGCTTCTGCAATTTGTTGTGTGGGGTTCCATATGGCTGCTTTCCATTTCCAGTTCATCCCTACAATATGACAGGAACCATCAGTGAAAAAAGCGTAACGTGTTTCGTCTTCTGGTAGTTGAGTGTATAGGGGAGCTTCCTCAAGGACGTGCCACCGGTTCTTCTTCCTCTTCATCTGACAGACAAAAGTTCTCACCTTCAGACCAATTTGTGATTATCTTCAAGATCCCAGGGAGATTCAGGTTTCCAATATGGGCGTGCTGTGTGATCAAGGCAATCCATTTACTACATGTAGCATCAGTGGCATGCTGCATGGAAGGAGCCTTTACTTTGAACATCCACCCCAGCATTGTCAGTAGGGGTGCCAGGAGAAGCTACTAGAATCTCCTTCTCTCTCGGGGTGCAGTTGACCTCAGACCCTCTGTAGCCTCGGCTCCAGAATCTGAGTACTTGGCCTCAAGTCTCAGCAGGCACCTTCTGCCAGATGCTCCAGGAAGGACTATTATTCCCAGCTGCAGAGTAGAGCACATTTTTCAACTCTGGTCCTGTCCTGACTGGTCTAAGGGCTACGGCATAAGTAATCTCCTGTTTGATCTGTTCAAAGGCTTGTTGCTGTTCAGGGTCCCACTGAAAATCGTTCTTCTTATGTGTTACAAAGTAGAGAGGACTTAAAATCTGGCTGTATTCTGAGATGTACATCCTCCAGTAGTCTATGGTGCTTAGGAAAACTTGCATTTCCTTCTTACTAGTCGGTGGGGACAGCGCTGTGATCTTGTTGATGACTTACGTTGGGATCTGATGGTGTCCATCCTGCCACTTCATTCCCAGAAACTGAATTTCTCAGGCAAGTCCCTTGGCCTCACTCTGATGGCAAAACCAGCTTTCAGGAGAATCTGGATGATCTTTTCTCCTTTCTCAGAGACTTCTGCTCTGCTCCTCCATACAATGATGTTGTCGGTGTACTGCAGATGTTCTGGGGCCTCACTCTTCTCTAGTGCAGCCTGGATTAGTCCATGGTGGGACTGTGTTTCCACCCCTGGGGCAGTTGGTTCCAGGTGTACTGGATGCCCCTCCAGGTGAAAGCAAATACTGGCCTGTACTCTGCTGTTAAAGGAATGGAGAAAAATGCATTTGCAATGTCAGTGGTGGCACCACTTCACTGTCTGGGACTCCAGTTCATACTGAAGCTCCAGCATGTCTGGCACAGCAGCACTCAGTGATGGCCTCCCCCACACTTTGGATGATGTAATGAATGAATATTCATTTCTGAAATATGGTTCTGATGTCTTAAAGAATCACTTGGGAGCCAAAAATTACTCACCAGGCAATTATTTGTAGAGATAAGATAGAGAACAGGTCTGTAATGAAGGTCTTCAACCATGGGGCATACAGAGACATGCACTTGCCACGTGTCCAGGGGTGTCGCCGGTCGAGGCGGGAGGCAACATGGTTTTTTCAGGATACCAGCTTTTTTATTGCAACAGTACAGCTACCTTTATACAGTCCTGGGTAACACATATACACACAGCATTGGTTTACAACTTCATAACAACTCTTGATTGGACATAGCTACACATGTCCTAACAAAATAGGTTAGCACTCCTAACAGGAAACCCACTCTATGTTACAGTTCCCACTGTCCGTGGTTAACCCTCTGCCAGGTGTAAGAAGTTCCATCTTTGATATCTCAGTTTACAGAGAGCCCAGAACCAGCTGAGCTCCCCCACACAGGGGTTCCACATTTTAAGATATTGTCCATCCAATCCCAGATCTATCCACCCCCCAGATCCTCCCCACTTCTGCCCTCGACATGCCCTTCCAGAAATTGAGTCAGGAGTCAACATTGACGCCAGTGACTATTAAACCAATACAATGAATGCTTATAACAATTTTGTTTGAACAGACTCTGGTCGGATCTGTCATTATCTCAACCCTTCGAGCCTCATGTTGGGCTCCATAAAGGACTGTCATGGTTTAAATCCAGCTGGCAACTAAGCACCGTGCAACCACTCACTCACACTTCCCCCCCCCCCCCCCCCCCCCCCCCCCCCCCCCCCCCCCCCCCCCCCCCCCCCCCCCCCCCCCCCCCCCCCCCCCCCCCCCCCCCCCCCCACGGGGAGTTCCAGGTTCCTAAGACCCTTCACAAATCATTGAGAGAGATCTCGTGATGACATTAGCCAGTTCTTTGAGTACTCTTGGATGAATCTCATGAGGCCCCATAGACTTGTAGGGATTCAGCTGGAGGAGTAAATTTCACACAAGTTCAGGATTGACTGGGAGTTTATCATTTTCACAGTCATGGTCCTTGTCCCAGTTTAAATGAGACAAGGGTCTTTTGCTGAGGATGAGTTAGGAGAAAAGACCCAAACTTCTCTCTCTAAGCAATTATAAATCCAAAATTAGGAGGCTCTGATTGAAGGAAAAAACAAATTATGGAAAAAAGGAAAAATAACAACCCTTTATTAAAAGGTCTGTGTGTATTAACAGAAACACGAGAAAAACCAAGTAAAACAACCAAACAATACTCCTATACCCACAAATAATCCCCTTCAAAAACAAACCGATAAACAGGCAAAAGGAAAAGTAAACAGTTCAATTTTTGCGCCCTTTGGTGCAATTCCAACCACAGTCAATAGGGGGCGCCTTGGATCACTGGAGATGCAGAACTTGTAATGTCTTGTAGCCAGTCACCAGGGTATGCCAGAGAAACCAATCCAACCAAGAAGAAAACTGGGCCTTCCCTCCCTTCCCACACACCGGGAAAGGGGAGAGGGAGAGGGGGAAGGAAAAAACCAACAACAAACAGAAAGTTCTCCCAATGAAAAAAAACGAAACTCAAGTTCTTCAGCTGGTCGGAATTCACGCAACACAGTCCTCCCTCTCGAGGTGCCAGGAGAAAAAAAAAATGGGAACGGGAAAAGAGGAGACAAACCCCCAGGGGAAAACCAACAGCTCCTATCCGATGAAGAATTTAGGCAGGCTCCCAGTTGGCCAGTGGTTGAGGGCTGAGAGCCGCACACAGCCTCTCCCATGTGTGCTGCAGCCCACAGCCCAGCCCACCAAAAACTCCTCCTCCCCCATTGCCCAGGAGACAAGAGAAAAAGGTAAACATTAGCCTTTCATTTGCCCCGTTTCCTAGGAGACTAATTTCTCAGCCATTAACCAGGCCAGCTAGTTCTTTGTATCTCTCAAGTGTTCACTTGATAGCTCTGAAGCAGAGGCAGGGGGAAAAATTCCTGGAAAGGTTTCCCAGAACTAACTAAACCATGACAGTCTTCCAGCTCAGAGTACTGGGACCCTCTTAGCCCTTCATCAGTGTTGAAGACTAAAGCAAAGAAAGCATTAAACATCTCTGCTTTGTCTGTGTTCCTGTTCCCATCCTCATCAATGGGCCAATGTTATTTCTGGACTGTCTTATACTATCATAGAATATTCTGAGTTGGAAGGGACCCACAAGGGTCATCGAGTACAACTCTTAGTCCTGCACAGGACCATCCCCAAGAGTCACACCATGTGCCTGAGAGCATTGTCCAAACGCTTCTTGAACTCTGGCAGGCTTGGTGCTGTGGCCACTTCCCTGGGGAGCCTGTTCCAGTGCCTGACCACCCTCCGAATGAAGAACCTCTAACCTAAACCTCCCCTAACACAACTTCAGGCCATCCCCTTGGGTCCTGTCACTGGTCACCAGAGAGAAGAGAACAGTGTCTGCCCCTCCTCTTCCCCTCACAAGGAAGTTGTAGACTGTGATGAAGTCCTCTCATTCTCCTCTTCTCCTGGTTGAAAAGACCAAGTTACCTCAGTTGCTTTTTATACAGTTTCCCCTCAAGGCCCTTCACCATCTTCGTTGCCCTCCTTTGGACACTCTTTAATAGCTTAAAATCTTTCTTATATTGCAGTGACCAAAATTGCACACAATAGTCAAGATGAGGTTGCACTGGTGCAAAGTAGAGCAGGACAATCACCTCCCTCGACTATTTGGAGATGCTGGGCCTGATGCATCCCAGGACATGGTTGGCCCTCCTGGTTGCCAGGGCACTGCTGACTCATATTCAACTTGCCGTCAACCAGGGCCCCCAGGTCCCTTTCTTCAGCACTGCTTTCCAGCATCTCATTCCCCAGTTTGTACATACATCCCAGGTTGCTCCATCCCAGGTGCAGAATCTGGCCCTTACATTTGTTGAACTTCACATGGTTGGTGATTGCTCAGTCCTATAATTTGTCCAGGTTTCTCTGCAGGGCCTCCCTGCCTTCAAGGGAGTCAACAGCTCCTCTGAGTTCTGTGTTATCTGCAAACTTGCTTAGTATCCCTTCCAGTCCTGCCTCCAAGTCATTTATGAAGATGTTGAAGAGAACAGGGACCGAGATGGAGTGCTGCGGAACCTCACTAGTGACAGGTTGCCCGTCTAATGTTACCCCATTCACTATTACTCTCTGTGCTCAGTGTGTTTATCCAGCTGTATGCTGGACATTTTCATCTGGTGGGGGTGGAGGGCCCACAAAACAAAGAATTCATTGGGTTGTATATGTTCTAGTTAGCATGGGAATACCTAGATCCCTCCCCTGGGAGGGAATTCTTTGTGACTGATGCAACACCATGAGGCATGCTCAGTCTTCTGATGGGGAAGTCTTGAAGATTCAGGGGGTGCTTTGGGATCCTTGATGTTCCATAGCCCCATCTAGGGATATGACTGTTGTTTGACCCTGCTCCTTGCGACTGCGCATCTGTCTTCTGATGAAATGGGGTAAGTTGGCATTTGAAAAAGCATTACCTCACCTCCGGAGGATCTGCTTCTTACTGGCTGTTCCCCTTAGTTGGTTTGGAAACAGCTCTTTTAAGACATCATGTTCCCAATTGTCCTTGATGCAATCAACCATGGAGTTTACTAAATAAATGCTAGGTTGCCACAGTTGTAGAGACCCATAAGGTCTCCCCTGAGCCTCCTTTTCTCCAGATGAAACAACCCTGGTTCCCTCAGCTGCTCCTCATAAGACCCTTTACCAGCCTCATTGCTATATATTGAGGGGTCAAAAACCAAATATAGTATTTGAGGTGCCGCCTCACCAGTGCTGAGTACAGGGAGACAATCACTTCCTTAGTGCTGCTGGCCACACTATTTCTGATACAAACTAGGATGCTTTTGACCTTCTTGGCCACCTGGGCACACTACTGGCTCATGTTCAGCTGGCTGTTGGCCTAGGAACTTTTTCGCTGAGCAGCCGCTCTTCTCCAAGCCTGTAGTGCTGCATGGGGTTATTGTGACCCAGGTACAGGACCTGGCACTTGGCTTTGCTGAACCTCATACAATTGTCCTCAACTCATTTACCCAGCCTGTCCAGATCCATCTGTAGAGCAGACCCTCAAGCAGATCAACACTCCTGCCCAACTCGGTGTTGTCTGAAGACTGACTGAGGGTGCACTTGGTCCCCTTGTCCAGATTATTTATAAAGATATTAAATGGAACTGACCCCAGTACTGAGCCTTGGGGAACAGCACTTGTGACTGGCTGCCAACTGGATTTATCTCCATTCACCACCACTCTTTTGACCTGGCCATTCATCCAGTTTTTTTACCCAGTTAAGCATAGTCCCATCCAAGCCATGAGCAGCCAGCTTCTCCAGGAGAATGCTGTGGGAAACATTGTCAAAGGCTTTACTGAAATCTTGGTAGAAAACATCCACAGCCTTTCCCTCACCTACTAAGTGGGTCACCTTGTCATAGAAGGAGATCAGGTTAGTCAAGCAGGACCTGCCTTCCACATACTCATGCTAGCTGGGCCTTATCCCCTGGTTGTCCTGTGCATGCCACATGATGTCACTCGGGGTGTTCTGTTCCATAACTTTCCTGGGCACTGAGGTCAGAATGACAGGCCTGTAGTTCCCCAGATCCTCCTTCCAGCCCTTCTTATAGAGGGGCATCACATTTGCAAACTTCCAGTTACCAAACCTCCCCAGTTAGCCAGGACTACTGAGAAATGATTGAAAGTGGCTTGGCGAGCACCCCTGGATGGATCCCATCCAACCCCATGGACACATATGTGTCTAATTGGTGTAGCAGGTTGCTGACCAGTGCGGGGTTATGAGCAAGTTAATACGGGTTGTCTATTGTGTAATGGTCACAGTGTACACTGGGAGTTGAAGTCCTGATGGAAGCCTGCGAAAGGATGACCAATTATAGGTGTCCCGGGAAGAAGCTTTGAAGTGATTGGACAGGACTGTGCTCACTCCCCCCACGTTTTGTAACTGCGCCTTTTTTGAATATAGGAACTTGTTCAGTTTTTAATAAAGTAGTGTCTCTGTTTTCACCATCCCAGGAGGGTTTTGTTTTTATTCAAAACCACAGACCAGTTTCCCTTGGATTATGGGGGCTCCATTCTTCTACTTGCCCCCGTCTTCCAGCTCAGGGGGCTAGGTACCCAAAGAGCAAGTCTTCTTACTCTAAAAGTCAGAGGCAAAGAAGGGATTAAGTACCTCAGCCTTTTCTTTTTTCCTTGCGGTTATGTTTCCTCACGCATCCAGTAAAGGATGGAGATTCTCCTTCTGTTGCTGATGTATTTATACAAGTGTTTTTTATTGTCTTTTACAGCAGTGGCCAGATCAAGTTCTAGTTGGGCTTTGGCTCCTCTAATTTGCTCCCTGCATAACCTCACAACATTATTGTAGTTCTTTTGAAGTTTCCTACTTCTTCTTTCAAAGATCATAAACTCTCCTTTTTTTTCCTGAGTTCCAGCCAAAGGTCTCTGTTCAGTCAAGCCTGTCTTCTTCCCCCTGGCTTGTGTTTTGGCACATGGGGATGGTCTCCTCCTGTGCCTTTAAGATTTCCTTCTTGAAGAATGTCCAGCCTTCCTGGACTCCTTTGCCTTTCAGGACTACCTCCCAAGGGACTCTATCAACCAGTGTCCTAAACAGGCCAAAGTATGCCCTCTGGAAGCCCAAGATGGCATTTCTGCTAAACCCTCTTCTTCTCCGAGAATTGAAAACTCTATCACAGGGGTCTATCCTGGCACTGCCCTGGTTAACAGTGTTATCAGTGATCTAGAAGAAATGACAAAGTGTGCTCTTTCAAGTTTTGAGATTACCTTAAATTGAGGGGTGTGGGGGCATCTGATATGGTTGAGAGCAGGGTTGCCATTCAGAGGATCTAAGCAGTCTGGAAGATTGGTCCAACAGGAACCTAATGATGTCATTGCCCTAAACTTGCAGCTACTTGTGAGGTAAAATCCTTGATCAGTGGACACCCAGTACTTTCTTGCTGCAATGGTCAATGGAGACTCATTTTCTTTCATCTATGTTTGTAATGAGTAGAAAACTAGAAAGGTGCACCTTTGTGCTATGGAGAAAGTATTTTAGAAACACTGAAGGGCTGAGGCATCCAGTTCTAAGACCACTTTTAATTGCTCAACAAAGAAAACTTATTTAACTGTCATGCAGGATTCCAGTGTGATGATCAGAAATAAAGTTTCATAGAATCACAGAATTGTTAGGATTGGAAAGGACCTCTGGAGATCATCTAGTCCAACCCCACTGCCAAGACATAATGTCATAAATGGACATTTTTCTAGTGAGCAGTTTCGTTCAGGAATATGAAAAAATCATTATTCTATATTTTATATTGTGTCCTGACAGACTCGGCAGCATCCTGAATGACCAAGCAGCCTTTTTCAAGGAGAACATTGCTTGCTCCACATGGAGAGGGGTCTAGAAAAGGTGGCCTAACCAAAGCTCATCTCCACCCTTCACCCAGTTGGTTAACCGCGGCCAACGGGCATCTTCTGTTGTGGTGAAACAAAGATTAAGAGTAAAAGGCATACACCTGTCTCCAAAGGTGTACTCAAATTAACACTCGCATGCTGGAACATCAGAACCATGCTTGATACTGCAAACAGTGGACGTCCTGAGCGTCACTCTGCTCTAATTGCCCACGAACTGTCACGATTCAACATCGACATCGCTGCTCTCAGTGAAGTTCATCTTCATGAGGAAGGCAGCCTTAGAGAACATGGTGCTGGTTATACACTCTAATGGTCAGGTAAACCCAGTTCTGAAAGGCATCTCTCAGGAGTTGGCTTCATGATTAAAAGCTCTATTGTCTCTAAACTCGAAAATCTGCCAACTAGTCATTCTGATCGTATTATCTCCCTATGCCTCCCACTACACAACAAGCAACATGCTGTTCTCTTTAGTATATATGCCCCAACCCTCCAAGCTGACCCTGCTGAAAAAGATAAATTCTAGAGCGAGCTACGCCACCTTATCCAAAAGGTTCCTGCAGATGATAAGATCATTATCCTTGGTGATTTCAACGCCAGAGTAGAAAAGAACTCTGAAGCCTGGAAAGGAGTACTAGGCAAGCACGGTGTTGGGAACTGCAATGATAATGGTCGCCTTCTGCTAGAGTTTTATGCTGAGCAGCAGCTTACCATCACCAACACTATCTTTCAGCAGAACGATAGTCTGAAGA
>NW_020956248.1:49517-58370 GCF_003031625.1 Empidonax traillii
CAGCAGAACGATAGTCTGAAGACAACCTGGATGCATCCTAGGTCCAAGCACTGGCACCTCATTGATTATATCTTGGTCCAACAGAGAGATATCCGCGATGTTCGTCACACCCGTGTGATGCCTAGTGCAGAATGCCAAACAGATCATCGCCTTGTGCGCTGTAAACTTAACCTCCACCTTAAGTTCAAATCTAAAAAGAGCGGCATTCCTAGAAGGAGACTTCAAGTTAACAGTCTTCAAACAGCTACAGTAAGGGACAATTTCCAGGCAAATCTTCAATCCAGGCTCGAAGTTCATTCCACAGATCCCTCTCCCGAAGCGCTTTGGCAACTTATTAAAAATAGCATTCTGCAGTCCTCTGAAGAATCCTTAGGGTTCTCCTTCAAGAAAAACAAGGACTGGTTTGATGAAAACAAGCATGAGATCCAGGAATTGTTGAGAAAGAAGAGAACTGCTCACCAAGCACACCTTGCTCAGCCATCTTGTCATATAAGAAAAGCAACCTTTCGACTCGCATGCAGCAAGCTACAACAGAAACTCTGTGACATCCAGAACAAGTGGTGGACCAATCTAGCAGAAAAAATCCAATTATGCGCAGATACAGGTGACTACAGGGAATTCTGGGAGGCTCTGAAAACAGTTTACGGTCCTACACACCAGGTTCAAAGCCCTCTACTCAGGTAAACTCCATAAAAGAGTGTGGCAAAACAAACACCTGAAGAAAAGTACTAAGATCAGTGTTTACAGAGCCGTTGTACTGTCTACTCTTTTATATGGATCTGAATCATGGGTCATTTACTGCCACCACTTGCGTCTCTTAGAACGCTTCCATCAGTGCTGCCTCCGTACAATCCTAAACATCCACTGGACTCACTATGTGACCAACACGTCTGTCCTTGAACAGGCAGCAGTCACGAGCATTGAGGCCATGCTGCTGAGAACACAACTGCGCTGGGCAGGGCATGTCTCCAGGACGCAGGACCACCGCCTCCCTAAGATCGTGCTCTATGGGGAACTTGCCACTGACTGCCACAAGAGAGGAGCCCCAAAGAGGAGATACAAGGACTGCCTGAAACAATCCCTCAGCCTTGGCCATATTGATCACCACCATTGGTCTACCCTGGCCTCCAATTGGGAGGCCTGGAGACACACCATCTATAACGCTACTGCTGCTTTTGAGAACACACGCAGGATCACTCTCGAGGAGAAAAGACAATGCAGAAATAATCGCGTCTTGTTGATATCACCCGGGGAGTCTTTCTGCTGTACCTTCTGCAACCGGACTTGTCTATCTCGCATTGGCCTTTTTAGCCATCAGCGCACTTGTAACAAGCGAGGGTAGAGCCCTTCTCAAATCTTCGTTCGCGAAGCCTAGCCATGATGATGATGATATTGTGTGGGTCAGACCCAAAGAAATTATCCTGGTTGCTGTGGATTTTGTAAAAACCACTACAATGTCACTATAATTGTCATTAGCTTCTTCCCTTTCTTCTTAAGTATTCCTCAAAAATCCAGCTATGGTTTCAAGATTTCTCCTTCATGAGTTTCACAGTCTGGCTGTAATTGAGGAACCTATGTTGAGTGTGGTGGTTTTCCCCCAGCTGGTCTGGGCAATCCTGGAAGAGTTAAAGCTAAGTAGGAACTTTTGCACAGAGGAGAAATATGCCCGGACTCAGAAGATGTAACAATATGGTTTTCTGGTAAAATATGCTGAGTCATAGTTGGCTGACATGCAGTGAGCAGAGTTATATAATGTTATTAGTGACCAATTGAAGGTTATTTATGTAGCTTGGAGACCAACAGAGTTAACATGTGTAGCCTAAAAGTGTATAAAAATAGCAGCAACATGCAATAAAGGGTTCCAGTTTCTGGTTCCATGAGGGTACGTGTCGTTATTCCTGCCCCGACCACGACAGTTGAGGAATCAGAACCTTGTGAAAACTGATTTAAAAAAAAAGGCATGGAGCACCTATATTGGAAATCTTGTGGAAGAAATTGTGTTCAAAGAGTTAGTGATCTTGAGCAGTCCACATCTGCTCTATTGGGCCTCATTCATAGGGCTTGAGAAGCCCATAGGTTAGCATGGGCAGAAGTTGTAAGGGAATCTGTTGGAATGCCCCATGCTGGCCTGTTCTATGCACTGTTGGATGTTATCACAGTGATAACATTCCAAGTTGTCAGGAGAAGACATATAATTGTGTTTGTTACACAAAATAAAGGATGCCAGTGCCATGGTGTCATAGGTTTGAAAAGAGATGTTCGAATTTTCTTTTTCTTCCCTAGGGTCCCTGTCCCCCATGATCCCCCCAGTCTGTTTCTTCATGGATGGGGGGAGTCGGGGAGGGGGTGGACGTGGAGCAGAGTAGCCTGTGCGGATCAGCGCAGGAGCGGGGAGAGGGGGGAGGTCTCGTGGGGAAGCACGGTGGCCACAGGGACAGTTGGGAATTCCTTTGTTCAGGGGCTTTTGGGTTTGGTGCAGGACCAGACAGAGGGGGAGCCCAGATTTTGGCCATCTCTTTGTCTTTTCCTGAGAGGAAGTTTTTCCCCATGGGACACCTTGCGAAGAATGACCAGGAGAGAGAGACTGACCCATCTCAGAGTGAGGTATTCTGCCTTCAAGACTGCCTGTGGGGAAAAAAGGACCTTTTTATTGCTGGTTGTGAACACACGTGGCTGCGAGCAGCTTCTGAACTATCGAGATAGTCCTGTCTTTCCCCCACCCCTCCCCAGGTTGCTGTGTGTTTCTCCTCCCCACCTGGGGAATTGGGACTTTGTTTTGTTTCTTCTGAAAGTTTTTGATTGCACCATTTGTTGTTTATTCATATTTTGTTAATAAAAAGCTGTTTGTTTTCCTTTTCCACACTTCCACCTGAAGTCTCTTAATTTCTAAGTTGTAATCTTGTTAAACTAAGACACATGGTCTAGTAACCGTGGTGGTGGTAGTGGATCAAGGGTTGGACTGGATGATCTCAGAGGTCTTTTCCAACCCGGCTGATTCTATGATTCTGTGATTCTATAGAAGGAAGTAGGAACTGCTCTACAGACAGGATTTGCACAACATGCTGTGGAAAAATCCATCTGGACTCTGTCCAGTGATGCATGTGAACAGGATTCTCAGCATCTGAAGGAACATGAGATTTACTTGCTCTCAATATTCCTCATTATTTTGTCTTAATAAAAAAGATATTTTATTATGTCCTTTGGTGCCCAGCCTTTCTTATTTAAATTGGACTGTATTTCCTTCTATTTGATGAAAATGAATTCATTTACCTGTTTACCTGCTCTATGAAATTTGTGACACCCTCTGCTGATAGCTTCCTGCATATAGGAAAATGATTTTAGAGTAAGATATGAGTATTTTAGAAATGACAGTAATAATGAAAAATCTAATGCCTTCACAAGTGGCTTAACTTTTGCATAGAGAATCTGTGCATGTTGCTAATTATAACTTAGTTCAATATTTGCATTTGCTTTATTATTTCTTTCTCTTCAACAATAAAGGTGTTTCTAGCTAGTTTTTTATCTAACATAGCAGGAAGAACTTTGTCAAAGCTTTGAATATTTTAAAACTTTATTTTGAAGAATAAATTCTTTTAATTTTGAGGTATTTTATTGATTCCAGTAAAACTTCTTTGGTTGGAGTAAGATTAAACTTACTGTTCTCTTTTTAGGTGGCTGAAGTGAGACTCTCAATATCAGGCGTTAGAGAGGCCATGGATCTAAGGAGCATGTGTCTGCAGTGTTAGCTATTGGGGGGGGATGGGTATGAATGAATATGAGGTCAGCAATTGGAGTCAAACCAGGGGCGTACACACCCCTGAGGATCTTGGTATCAACCACTGAGCTGGGACCATGGGTCCTGCCAACTACTGGGGAGACCAGGGTCAATGAATTAAATGAGGATCACAACATCGAGAGCTGAAGTGGGGACAGCAGATTACAAGGCTCATGCATCTAGGTGCCAGGTACTAATGGGGTTTGAATGTTTGCATGTGTCTCTGTAATGTGCTAGCAAACTTCAGGCTGGACTAGCCATTAAATAGGAGGGTCAGGATCTCAGCAGAGGTATCAGACTGGCGTAGATATTGGAAGGATCTGAGAGTGGAGGAGTGCCTGTAAATTGAGTGTGTGAGTGCATGCACCTGTTTGCTAGTGAGTATCAAACTAGATGTCTCAGTTTAAATGAGACACAAGTGTTTTGCTGAGGATGAGTTATGAGGAAGACCCAAACTCCTCCCTCTAAGCAATTTTAAAATTAAGAGGCTCCGACTGAGAAAAAAATGTGGAAACCAGAAGAATAACAGCTCTTTATTAACAGATATATGTGTATTAGCAGAAACAACGAAAAAAAAACCACAAGTAAAACAACCAAAAAAAATCCTATACTCAAAAATAATCCTCTTCAAAACAAACAAATAAACAAACAAACAAAGAGTAAACAGTTCAGTTTGAGCCCTTTGGTGCATTTCTAATCATAATCAGCAGGAGGTGCTGTTGGATCACTGGAGATGCAGAGCTTGTAGTGTCCTGTGCCAGTCAGCAGGGATCACCAGAGATGGAGAGCCTGCAGTGCTTTGTGCCAGTCATTGGGGGGCACTGTTGAATCCCTGGTGACCGTCACATGGGGGGACCCCTCCCCCCTGACCCTAGCGGTGTGCTGGAGAAGCCAAAAATGGAGGTCTTCCCTTGGCAGCCAGGCCGAGAACAAAGCCACCTCCGAGCCCTGCCACCTGAACTTCCAGCGCAGGCAGAAACAAACTCCTCCCCCGTTTCCCAGGAGACAAGATCTTGAGGGCCATCAGTTCGGAATGTGTTTTTACCAGCCACTTCTATTGTGTTTGTTAATGGCCCAAACCACAGCTATCCTGCCTATTCAACAACCCTTTTAAACTGTGAGCAGGGGGAAGGGAAAAATTCCATCTTAGTTTCCCAGAACAAACAAAACAATGACACTAGACTAGGTAGCAAGTAGGAGACCCATAGAGTGGATAAGAGGGCTCAGGGTCTAGGCATATTAGATGGACAGAGGGATACCTGAATGTATGTGTATTTGTGAACCTAGAGAGTGAGGGTACATGTGTTTTCACTAGTGAATTTCAATCGTGATCAACCAGAGAAGAGGAGGGAAACCTGTCTACCTGTATTTCTGTTTTAGGTTAGTTCTGGTAGCATTATATGTTGGTGTTGTTAAAGGCAGCGCTGTCTGTGACAGTTTGTGTAGCTGTCTGTCATGGTTTTGGTGGTTCTTAGAAACTAAGCAGGAATTTTTCCCTTCCCCCTCCCTACTGTGTGGAGGAGTGTTAAATGGGCAGTTAAGTAACACAAAAGAAGCTGCTGGTAAGGCCCCATTCCTAGTTAATGGCCATCAGAATCTTGCTTTTGGGAAAGAGTGAGGATCTCCTTTTTACTTTTTTCTCTCCTCTCGTCTCCTGGGAAACAGGGGGGAGGAGTTCAAGTGGCTGTTAAAGCTGGAACAAGGATGGAGTAAGAGCTCAGTGTGGATTTTGTTCTCAGCTTGGCTGTCAGTTGTGGATTCTGTTTGGATTTTCATCAGAGAGGAACTATTTCAGGAGGTTTTTCCCCTTCCCCGTTCCCGTTTGTTTCTTTCTTAGCAGTGGCCCTTGTGCACATCAAAGGGAGAGGAAAAAACTATACCACACGATTCAGCCAGCAGGACAGAGTGAGTCCCATTGGGGAGGACCTTTTTTTTTGTTGTTTCTCTCCCTCCTCTCTCTCCTCTTTCCCAGTGTGTGGGGGGGAGGGAAACTCATTTTTGGTTTCTCCAACACACCCCGGAAGGTGTTCCCCCATGTGGCGACAACCAGTGATCCCACAGCACCCCCTACCGACCAGCACGAAACACTGCATGCTCTGCATTTCCAGTGATCCAACAGCACCCCCTGTTGACTGTGGTTAGAATTGCACCAAAGGGCAAAAACTGAACTGTTTACCTTTTTTTCCCTGTGTTTGCTATTGATTTGTTTTGAAGGGGATAATTTGTGGGTATAGGAGTGTTGTTTGGTTATTTTACTTGTTTTCTTTCATTGTTTCTGCCGATACACATCTATCTTTTATTAAAGGGCTGTTATTTTCCCTTTTTCCACATTTTTTTTCCCCTCAATTGGAGCCTCTAATTTCGGATTTACAATTGCTTAGAGGAAAGAGTTTGAGTCTTCCTCATAACTCATCCTCAGCAAAACATCTGTGTCTCATTTAAACTGAGACACTGTCCATGGAATCATAGAATCGACAAGGTGAACATTTCCCTGGGGAACCTGTTCCAGTGCTCATCCACCCTCTGTGTGAAAAACCTTTTCCTGATATCTAATCTAAACCTCCCATGACCCAGCTTCATGCCATTTCCTAGAGACACAGAATCACAGAATATACTGAGTTGGAAGGGACGCAAGAGGATCATTAAGTCTGACACTTAGTCCTGCACAGGACCATCCCCAGCAGTCACACCACGTGCCTGAGAGCATGTCAAAATGCTTCTTGAATTTCATCAGTGCTGTGACCACTTATCCAGGGAGACTTTTCCAGTACCCAACCACTCTCTCAGTAAAGAACCTTTTTCCAATATCTTACCTAAACCTCCCCTGAAACAACTTCAGGCCATTCCCTTGGGTTCTGTCACTGGTAACCACAGAGAAGAGATCAGTGCCTGTCCCTCTTCTTCCCCTCACGAGGAAGTTGTAGACTGCAATGAGGTCTCCCTTCAGTCTCCTCCAGGCTGAACAAACCAAGTGACCTCAGCCCCTCCTCATACAGTTTCCCCTCAAGACCCTTCACACCATCTTCGTTGTCCTCCTTTGGATGCTCTCTAATAGCTTGAGATCCTTCTTATATTGTGGTGACCAAAACTGCACGTCATAGGTTTATTTGTTCTAAAAAACCAAGCAGGGAATTTTTTCTTTCCCCTGACTCACTGTAAAAGAAAGATGTTGAACGAGAGAGGGGGAAAAGGTCTGCCTAGGGTAATTGACAAACAAAAGAACTAACTAGTAGGCCTGCATTCCAGACTGTCAGAAGACTGGGGGGGGGGGGGAAAGGTAAGTAGTTTTTTGGTTTTTCTTTTTTTCTTTCTCTCCTCGGAAATGGGGGGGACTTCACTTCTGCCTTAACTCAGGCAAGGTGTGTGTTGGAAAGGCTCAGAGGTCGTTTTGTTCTTGGCCTGGTCATCTGACTATTTTCCAGCCTAGGCTTGCTTCTACTTTTCCTGTGCCCTGTTCTGGTCCCAGCCCAGATCTGCTCAGATTTCATCAGAGACGTTGGACTCATCTGCAGAGGAATTTTTTTTTTGGGAAGGAGGTCATCCTCCTCCACTCCCATGTTTGGCAGCGGTTTGTACACATCCCAGCCACATCCAACTGCAGACAATGTGAGTTCGTGGGAAGAACACCCTTTTTCTCTTTTTCCCCCTTGACCTTCTCGGTGGCTGGAAAATCTCCACTTTCGGTTTCTCCTGCACACTGGGGCTCCACTTGGAGACTGCCAGAGCCCAACAATGCCCTCTGCCAGCCAACACAGAGCAACTGCAGGCTCTGCTCCTCCTGTGATCCAACAGTGCCCCCTCCTGACTGTGGTTAGAATTGAGCCAAGTAGCAGAAAGTACTGAACTGTTTCCTTTTGAAGGGGATTTTTGGTTATAGGATTATTATTTAGTTGTTTCTGTGTTCTTTTGTTGTTCTGCCAATACACATATATCCTTTAATAAAAGGCTGTTATTTTTTTCTTTCTCCATACTTCCTCAATTTGGACCCTCTTAATCTCGGATTTACAAGTGTTTAGAGAGGAGTTTGGTCTTCCTCATAACTCATCCTCCTTAGCAAAACACTTGTCTCAATAAACTGAGACAACACAGTATTCAAGGTGAGGCAGCACTAGCACAGAGCAGAGAGGGACAATCACCTCTCTCAACCAGCTGGAGATGCTGTGCCTGATGCACCCCAGGACACGGTTGGAGCTCCTGGCTGCCAGTGCAAACTGCTGACTCATATTCAACTTGCCATCGACCAGGGCCCCCAGGTCTCTTTCCGCAGCACTGTTTTCCAACATCTCATACTCCAGTCTGTACAAACATCCAGGGTTACCTCATCTCATGTAAAGAATTTGTCACTTCTCCTTGTTGAACTTCATATGGTTGGTGATTGCTCAGTCCTCTAATTTGGTGAGGGAGCCCCCAGTGGTCTAGGGGAAAAGGCACTGCACTGTCGCTGCAGAGACCCGGGTTCGATTCCCGGTCAGGGCCCCTCCCCGGGCAGATGGAGCTCGTTAGCCCTGTAAGGCAATCCATCTACATCCTGTGGACCTCGCTGCCACCGTCCAAGCGTGCTTGGCCCTGGCAGATGAACCTCAGGATTAAAGGGTGGGCTCAGTTCCGCGCACACTGTGTCTCACCTAAAAAATCCAATGTGCAGGCTGGAAGGTGTAAAAACCTTCCGCAGATCTTCGGTCGCGAAGACTGGCCATTAATTTGTTGAGGTCTCTCTGCAAGGCTTCTCTGCCGTTGAGGGAAGTCAGCAGCTCCTCTGAGTTTTGTGTCATCTGCAAACTTGCTTACTATCCCTTCCAGTCCTGTGTCCAAGTTATTTATGAAGATGTTAAAGGGCACAGGGCATAAGATGGAGCCCTGTGGAAACCCACTAGTGATAGGTTGCCATTCTGATCATAGAATCATAGAATCATAGAATAGATTGGGTTGGAAAAGACCTCCAAGATCATCAAGTCCAACCCCTGATCCAACTCCAATTACTATATCATGGCACTAAGGGCCACATCCAATCTCTGCTTAAAAACCTCCAGGGATGGTGAATCCACCACCTCTCTGGGTAGGCTGTTCCAATGCTTGAT
>NW_020956248.1:59726-61015 GCF_003031625.1 Empidonax traillii
CCATCCTGTAGCTGCTGTGTGATTGCACACAGGATGATCTGCTCCATAACTCTGCCAGGCACCGAGGTCAGGCTGACAGGCCTGTAGTTCCTAGGGTCAGCCTTGCATCCTTTTTTATGGATTGGGGTGATATTTGCCAACTTCCAATCATCTGGGACCTCCCCCGTGAGCCAGGACTGTTGGAAGATGGAGAGCGGCTTGGCAAGCTCTTCTGCTAGCTCCCTCATCACCCTAGGATGGATCCCGTCTGGTCCCATAGACTTGTGAGGATCCAGATGATTCAGTAAGTCACCAACTATTTCCTCCCGGAATACAAGGGGGCTATTTGGCTTTCTATCTCTGTCTACCAGCTCCAGAGGCCAGTTGCTTTGAGGGCCATCTGTCTTACTGATAAAAACTGAGGCAAAGTAGGTGTTAAGTACCCCATTCACTATTACCCTCTGTGCTCAACCCATGAGCCAATTGCTCACCCACCACTTGATGTGTTTATCCAACTGTGTGCTGGACATTTTGTCCAGAAGGATCCTGTGAGAGACAGTATCCAAAGTTTTACTGAAATCAAAAAGGATTTCATCAACTGGTTTCCCTTGATCAACTAGGTGGGTTACCTTGTCTTAGAAGGAAATCAGGTTTGATAAGCAGGACTTTCCTCTCATGAAGCTGTGCTGGCTGTGACCAGTGACTGTGTTGTCTTTCAGGTGGTTTTCAATACCTCCCAAAATAATATTCTCTGTAACTTTACCAGGCACTGAAGTGAGACTGGCAGGCCTGTAGTTTCTGGGGTTCTGCTTCTTACCTTTCTTGAAAATCGGAACAATGTTTGCCAGTTTCCAGTCAGCTGGAACCTCTCCAGGTTCCCAAGACCACTCAAAAATCATTGAGAGATGTTTTGCAATTACATCATCCAGATCTTTGAGGATTCTGGGATGAATCCCATCAAACCCTATAGATTTGTAGGGATCCAGCTGGAGCAGTAGATCCCACAGAAGTTTAGGGTCAGTTGGGAGTTGATCATTCTCTCAGTCATGGTCCTCCAGCTCAAGGCACTGAGACCCCTTTGGTTTATCATCCATGTTGAAGGCAGTGGCAAAGAAAGTGTTAAACACCTCTTCCTTGTCTCTGTGAGGTGACCATCTTCATCCTGTAATAGGTCAATGATATTTCTATACTGACTATTGCCATTATTATAATTGAAAAAATTTGTTTTATTATCACCCCCATTTCTGACCAACTTCAACTGCAACTGAGCTTTTGTCGCATGAATTATTTCCCTACATTGACAAGCAGCA
>NW_020956248.1:67239-97682 GCF_003031625.1 Empidonax traillii
GCTGTTGACCTCAACACAAAGGCGTTTAATGCCACTCTGCTTTCATCATGGCAATGTTTAACATCTCTAACAATTTTTCCGGAATGTGGTAAAAAAAAATACCCAAAGGAGACACTGAGAGATTGTTAAGTTGCATTGCATTCTGTTTTTTGCCTATTGATGTCATAAAGTTTCATTGTACCATAGTGTTGATAATTTTTTTAAGCAATATAAAAACGAAATGATTAATTAAAGGCTATACTTTCTATTTGATGCAGGAAGATAAAGAAACAGTATTCATTCTTTACCTTTATAACATCTGGATATTTCCTGTGTGAATTAGCTTTTTAAAAATACCTTCTTTTATCAAGTTAAAATGTTCATGTGATTATCCTCTGTTTGGAAAGTGATGGAAAATTATTTTTTATGTTGGAAAATACATAGATTTTTTTTTTATTTAGTGAAATGGAGAGCAGATACTTTTAAATAGATTTTGAGAATAATACTTCTTGCTGGGACTCTTCAAAACCAAATCTTCTTTTTAACAGACCAGTCATTTTCTTCTGTCATTCTCATTTATGCAGATGTGGTGGATAGACCCAAGTTAGCAGCTAAGCACCACACAGATGCTTGCTCATTTCCCCCCAACAGTGGGATGGGGGAGACAATAGAAGAGCAAAAACAAGAAAACTCATGTGTTGAGATAAAGATAATATAATAAGGTAAAGAAAGATGAAGAACAAAGAAGAAAGGAAAAAAAATAGTCAATGCAAAGGCAATCACTCACCACCTCCTACAAGTAGACCAATGCCCAGAGAGTACCTTGGCAATGGCTCCTTACCCAAAACTACCCTCCTCTCCAATTTTATTGCTACTGCATCATGTTATATGGCATGGAATGTCCCTTTGGTCAGTTCAGGTTAGCCGTTCTGCTTGTGTACTCTCCCAACTTTGGAGGACTTGCAAGTGTCAGCCAGTTGAAGTTCTGGGCAATCCCCTTTGTGCTGGTGGTTAGCACCATACATGCTGCTATGAAGAAAATGAACTCCATCCCATCCAGAACCAGTACAGCAGATAATTGATTTTTTTTTCTTTTTTGTATTTTTACCACCACATAGTATCAGGACTACTTGAATTTTGGTCTGGTTTTACTTTTCTGTGGTAAACTTGTCCTTTTATATAGGATGTTACAGGGGTATTTCCTGAAGTTCCTTTTTCTTCAAATTATGGCAGGCTTTCCTTTTCTTTTAAAAAAAATATATGTTACTTTTTTCTTTTGAGTTGTTTTGAATTAATACATGTAGGTAGTGTTAGGTGAGCTTAGTAGGTTAAGATGTCTATGTGGTGGCTGGATTTTAAGGAGTTTTGGATGCTAACTTCCAGATTATTTTTCCGCCTTTTCAGGTCTCTGGATGGCAGGTTGAAAAGAAATGCAGTTTTAAAAGGCATGCCTCATGTAGCGCAAAATATTCCTGACTAGCATATATGCTAATGATAAAACCACTCCTTTGAGGAGGAGTCTCTTTGCTTGTCTTCTGTTTCTGTGAGTCTAATAAGTTTTCTTTGCTGGAATCTCTGAAAGTTGCTTCTTCAAACCTGTTTTCTTAGTGGCATAACTTTACTGAAGAGGCCTGTAATATACTGCTTACCCTTCGTCTGGTTGATCATTTTAACAAGGCATTACCTTACTTGTAAAAGTATAGCATGAATGGGGACACTTGACTGACACATGACTCCCCTCTTCCACCCACTCCTCTTGTGGATTTTCTTTAAACCAGGAGTGTACTACAAATACCTTTGTAATTTCCTCTACTCCATCCCTTGCTTGGGCTATCAGGCATGGATACTGTTCCTAGCTTCAGTGTGGTATAACATTATTTAGAAACAAAAAGAAGAAAGGATTGCTCAAACAATCATTTGGGCATATTGGTTGAATATTTACATCTGATTGGGTTTTGTTTTGGTTTTCATGTTCCATCTATTCAGAGGTCTGTCTTTTTCACTCCTCTCCAGTGTTGATATGTTATGTCTGAATAATTGCTTTCCTAGAAACTTAATTTGTTTGTTCTTCCCTTATCAATTTCAGGATTCATTCAAGAAATGGTAGGGAATCTGTTCCCTTTCTTGCAATTTGGAACAGAGTTTAGAAAAATAGACTTTTTCTGATTTTCACAGAAAGCTAGGTCTCATTCAATCTTTTTAGTTCTCTCATTTTTCTAATTTTTCAAAAGAAAATTTTTCCTTCTTTTCAGGATTGAGTCAGGTCTCTGAAAGGTTTCCTATTTCTTTAAGAAGTCACAATGTGGATTTTTTTGTTCTGTCTAAAGAATGGTTCCTAGTGAAAAGTACTCCTTTTTTGGGTTAAAACCACCTCTTCAGCTCATCACATAACTGCTTGTTTCACTGGTTTCTTAGCTCTGTTTGCAAGGGTCCTAAAGAGTGATTGTGATGGTTCGGACCTGGCTCCCTGCCAAATGCCCAAACCCTCAGTAGCAATTTCCCCCCCGCCCCCCCTCTTCTTCCCCCAGGGCAAAGAACTATGCAAATTGAAGAACCCAAAATCAAGCTAGCTATATAACAATATATATTTTATGTATATTACAGTTATGTACAGTTAAGATGCTATGTACACAGCAAAAGGGAATCCAAATACCCCCTGAAGGGATAGGGAAAGGGGAAAAAGGGACAAAAGGGGACAAAAAGGGACACCCAATAGATATGCGCAATCAAACCCGAGAACTAGTAAAATAACTAGTAAAACAAATCTCACCACGTCTCTTAGAAAAAAGCAGGATTGGCAGACACGGTCAGCACTCTCCGAGCCTTCACGTGTCAGACCAGCGGTCGCTGCAGGCCTCAGCCTTAGATAAGCGAGACCAACGCAAGGATCCACTGTTCCTGAACCTCGCCGGAAGAGAAGAGAGAGAAGGCCTCTCCTTCCTTCTTATTTATACTCCAATTTACGTAAAAATCATATGGAATACTGGGAACACTGCCCCTTCCTTGGTTACAAACTGGTCACCAAGAAAGGCCTAGATTAAAACCACCACAGTGATCTAACCTGCAAAGGGCTGATTTCTCACATTTCATGTTTCCTACTTTCTTTTTCTGTAATTGGGACACAAAATAATTTTAAAGAGGGATCCTCTGAGAAGAGTTTTATAATTTAAAAACTGAAATTAGAGTGAAGTGTTACTGTAGGCTTACAGTGTATAAGGGAAAACAGAGATTTTTAATGTTAAGTGAACATGTTTCCAAAATGGTTTTTGTAACTCTTTTGCAAACTCACCTTCTTCTTCCCAGGATTCTTAGTCTTATCTCTGCCTTTGGAATGTCCTGAGAGATGCCTGAAAGTTTCCCTATTGGTTGTTAACCCTTTCTTGTCATTGGTGGGTTTGTAAGACCCGGGAACTTCTGATTGGTTGTTTTGTGATGCCCTCAAAGCCTATATGTATCCTGGTCCAGGAACAATAAACTCTCTCTGGCTCTCTCCTCACTGCTGCTGTCCTGTGGTCTCTGCCATGGGGACTGTGTGGTGGTGGGGAGATGGAGGGCACTCTCCCCTCCGGGTAAAGGGAAAAAACCCCTAGCCCTGGAGTCCCCCTCCCTATCCAACTTCAATGTTTGCAAATGGTGCCCATTTGTGGGACATCGTTGACCGACCTCTTCTGTGAAGAGGGGGCAGCTTCGCAGTGAAGAGTAGCTTTCTCTTTTCCAATAATGGATTTTAGGGTAGGGGATCATGTTATGATGCTGGGTTTCACTTACTGACTGGGTTCAGAGTAAATGTTTCTGATCAAATGCCATTATGCAATAGATAAAGAATTTCAGATAGCTATTTATACTACTTCTTAGTTTGTTTAAGTCTTTCTGCTATTGTTTAAACAAGTAACTAAGTAGCAGAGCAAATGACGCTTTGTATCCTACAGATTTGTCTTGATTGACTGTGACTGACTTTTTAAACAAGTTATGCTAAGATTTTTCTGTAACTCTCCACAAAACAATATTTTGGATAGAGGTTTGGTGGCAGATGAAGGTTTGCTGTGTTCAGTTGTGGAAAATAGACATTCAAAAGCTGAGGGTAAAATTGCAAAAGTTCAGGTCCTGGTCCCTTCTCCTTGGCTGTTTGGTTTTATTTAGGAACATTATCTATGAGATCTCTGTCTGTGAACTTGACTGTAATCATATGAAAGATTCAGAAGTTCTTAGACATGCATCTGATATGCACTGACTAGTCACATAAGCATTGTTAGGAAACCAAGCTGAAAACATCTTTACTTAATATTTAGGTGTGTATTTCCCATATAAGTTCCAGTGCACTCTAGTGAGTTCATAAATCAGTGTCTAATCTCAAAGACTGAATTTGGAGATGTGATTTTTTTAAAAATTGAGAATAAGAATTTGATGCAAGAAGACTTTAGTCTAGGTGGTACTTTGCAAAGGTAAACTTATACTCACTTCCTGTAACTCAAAGCTACAGTTACCCCTAATATTTTTCTGCTAATTGTAAAAGCAACAAGGTTTAAATGTTATGATCATGCTATCTTAATTAAGTAGAATTGATTTCTATAATTATGGCCAGATATTGTTTTCTTCAAGTACTCAGTGCAGCTTGAAAACAGTCCAAAGGATAAAAAATTTGTCTTTCATATCACTTGAATAAACCAATGCACAAAGTATTAATATTTCATTCCCTGCTTAATAGGGGTGATTTTAAATACACTGAGCATTACATGTGCACTTCCTATTTATTTGGAACAAAATGCATTTAAACTTGAATGCAGATAAGAATCTGTGCACTAGATAGAGTCAGGAGGGATGGGATAATTTGTTCCAAATCCATCTCTTGTTTAACAGTGGTTATAGGACTTCCCTCATTTACAGTTATTGTTTGAACTTATTGTTTGGAAGTCATAATAAGTTGTGTTTGAATGTTACATGCCACCTTAAAATTTATGTATACTAGAAATTTATATTTACTATTCAGAGATATTTATATTTCTTTTTTTAAATTGAAAAATTGGATTGGATTGCTTGTTCTGGAAAAATTTTCAAATTCCCTTGTTACTTCCTTTTGGACATGGTGCTTGCCGATTAAGAGGTAGGAAAATGGGATTTTTACAGAACCTGTTGCCTGCATTGCAAAATGGAGATGAGGGGTGTATTACCTTCTATCTCATACCTTATTTTGAAAGATAAAATTGTAGGGGGAATGAAGAGGAAAGCTTGGATTTGTCCAAAGAATTGGCTTAGTTAAAGTAAGATGTCTAATTTCAATCTTCCTAATCTATGCTTTTTTTGGACATTGTAATAGCTTCATATATAACATTGGTCCTTATCGACCTCATATCAGGTTAATTACCTGTGCAGAAAATGTCAGTCTAAGCAGAAGAATCATATAATCATAGAATCATTAAGGTTGGAAAAGACCTCCAAGACCCCAAGTCCAACCTTTGACCATGCCCATTAGACAATATTGTGAAGTGCCACATCCAGTTTTTTGAACACTTCCAGGGATGGTGATTCCACCACTTCCCTGAGGAGCCTGTTCCAATGCTTAACTACTCTTTCCATGAAGAAATGTTTCCTAATATTCAACCCAAGCCTCCCCTGGCACAACTTGAGGCCATTTTCCCTTGTCCTATCTCTAGTTGCCTGGGAGAAGAGGCCGACCCCTACCTCATCACCACCTCATTTCAGGTAGTTGTAGAGAGCAATATGGTCTTTTTTTTCTCCAGACAAAACCACTCCAGTACCCTCAACTGCTTCTCCTAGGACTTATGTTCCAGACCCTTCACCAGCTTCTTTGCTCTTCTCTGGACATGCTCTAACACCTCAATGTCCTTGTAGTGAGGGGCCCAGAACTGAACACAGCACCTCAAGGTGAGACCTCACCAGTGCCGAGTACCAGGGGGATGATCACTTCCCTAGTCCTGCTGACCACACTATTTCTGATACAAACCAGGATACCATTGACCTTCTTGGCCACCTGGGCACGCTGCTGGCTCATGTTCAGCTGGCTGTCAACCCCTAGGTCCTTATTCACTGGTAACATTTCCAACCACTCTGCCCTAAGCCTGTAGTGCTTCATGGAGTTGTTGTGACTGAAGTGCAGGACCTGGCACTTGGCCTTATTGAACCTCAAAGAAGTGGTCTCGGCCCACTGAACCAGCCTGTCCACATCCCTCTGCAGAGCCTTCCTACCCTCCAGCAGATTGATATTGCCAGCCAACTTGGTGTCATCTGCACACTTAGTGAGGATGCAGTCAATCCTTATGTCTAGATCATCGATAAAGATCTGACCTCAACAATGAGCCCTGGGGAACACCACTTGTGACTGGAAAGCAACTGGATTTTATAGAACCGTATCCTGAGTTGGAAAGGACCCATAAGGATCATTGAAGTCCAACTCCTGGCTCTGCACAGGACCACCCCAAGAATCACACCATGTCCCTGAGAGCATTGTCCAAATGCTTCTTGAACTCTGTCAGTCTTGGTGCTGTGACCACTTCTCTGGGGAGCCTGTTTCAGAATCCAACCACCCTCTGAGTGAAGAACCTTTTCCTAATATCCAGCCTAACCCCCTGCCCCCTGGCACAGCTTCATGCTGTTCCCTTGGGTTCTGTCACTGGTCACCAGACAGAAGAGATCGGTGCCTGCCCCTCTGCTTCCTCTTGTGAGGAAGTTATAGACCACAGTGAGGTCTTCCCTCAGTCTCCCCTTCTCCAGTATGAACAAGCCAAGTGACCTCAGCCACTCCTCATATGACTTCCCCTCTAGACCCTTGTTGCTGTTTAACCTCAAGCATCAACCGAGCCCCATGTTTGCTCACTCCTCCACCAGTGGGATCGAGGAGAGAATTGGAAGGGTAAAAGCTAGAAACTCATGGGTTGAGATAAAGACAGTTTAATAGGGAAAGCAAAAGCTGTGCACACAAGCAAAGCAAAACAAGGAATTAATTCACTACTTCCCATGGTCAGGCAGGTGTTCGTCCATCTCCAGGAGACCAGAGCCCCATCATGCGTAATGTTTGCTTGGGAAGACAAATGCCATCACTCCAAATGTCCCCCCCGTTCCTTCTTCTTCCCCTCACTTTATATACTGAGCATGATGTCATATGGTATGGAATATCCATTTGGTCAGTTTGAGTCACCTGTCCCAGCTGTGTCTCCTCCCAACCTCCCATGCATCCCCAACTTCCTTGCCAGTGTGGTACTATGGAAAGCAAAAAAGGACTTGGCTCTGTATAAGCATTGCTGAGCAATAGCAAAATCATCTCTATATTAACAACCTTGTGTTCAGTACAAATCCAAAACATAGCCCCAGACTAGCCACTGTGAAGAAAATTAACTCTACCTCAGCCAAAATCAGCACAACCCTTGACCATCCTTGTGGCCCTCCTTTGGATGCTTTTGAATAGCTTTACAACTTTCTCATGTTGTGGTGCCCAAAACTGTACACAGCATGCAAGGTGAGGCCACATCCACACAGAGTAGAGCAGGACAATAACCTCCCTCGACCAGCTGGCGATGCTGTGCCTGATGCACCTCAGGATACAGTTGGACCTTTTGGCTACCGGTGCGCACTGCTGACTCATATTCAACTTGCCATTGACCAGGATCCCCAGGTCCCTTTTTGCAGCACTACTTTCCAACATCTCATTCCCCAGTCTGTACATACATTCAAGGTTGCCCTGTTCCAGGTGCAGAATCTGGCACTTGCCCTTGTTAAACTTCATATGCTTCATGATTGCCCATCTCTCTAATTTGTCAAGGTCTCTCTGCAGGACCTACCTACTTTCAAGGGTGTAAGGGTTAGAAACTGATAACTCACTTGAATATCACTGGTTCCTGTGTTGGCATAGTTATTATATTGTCTCTTTGTATTGGCTATCTAAATGTCCAATCACCACTCTCCCCACCAGCCCATATAAACTGGGGGACATTTGAATAAACACTCTTTTCCTGCTGGCCTCCCTGCGTGCTGCGTGTTCTCTCCCTCCTGGCAGAGGTCCCTCCGCTGCCTGTCCCCGCCACGAGGGGCAGGCAGCGGGGGGGGAAGAGGTAATCTCAGCCCTGGAAACCCTCACACAGCGCCGGGAGAGACCCCCCAGAAGCCACTCAAACCGCAACACAAGGGAGTCAACAGCTCCTCCCAATTTAGTATCATCTGCAAATTTACTTGATATACCTTTGAGTTCTGTTTCCAAGTTGTTTATGAAGATGTTGAAGAGAACCGACCATAAGATGGAGCCCTGTGGAACCCCACTAGTGACAGTTTGCCAGTCTGATGTTACTCCATTCACTACTACCCTCTGTGCCTGACCTGTCAGTTGTTCACCTGCTTAATGATGTGTTTATCCAACCATGTGTTGGATATTTTATCCAGAAGGATCCTGTGAGAGACAGTATCAAAAACTTAACTGAAATCCAAAAAGATTACATTAACTAGGTTGGTTACTTTGTCATAGAAGGAAATCAGGTTTGATAAGCAGGACTTTCCCCTTGTGAAGCCATGCTGGCTGTGACTGATGACTGCATTGTCTTTCAGGCATTTTTCAATAACTCCCAGAATAATCTTGTTCATAATTTTACCAGTCACTGAAGTGAGACTGACAGGCCTGTTGTTTCCGGGGTCATCCTTCTTGCCCTTCTTGAAAATTGGGGCAACATTTGCCAGCTTTCAGTCAACTGGGACCTCTCCAGATTCCCAAGACTGTTCAAAAATCATCAAGAGAAGTTTTGCAATGACATCAACCAGCTCTTTGAGTATTCTCAGAAGAATCCTATCAGGGATTTAACTCTGTTCATAACTCTCTGGGCTGGGCCATCCAGTCATTTTTTTACCCAGTGAAGAGTACAGCTAAGCCATGTGCTGCCAGCTTCTCCAACAGAATGCTGCAGGAGACAGTGTGAAAGGCTTTACTGAAGACTAAGTAGACTACATCCACAACCTTTCCCTCACCCACTAGGCGGGTCACCTGATCATAAAAGGAGTTCAGGTTTGTCAAGCAGGACTTACCTGTCATGAACCTATGCTGGCTGGTCACGATTCTCTGGTTGTCCTGCACATGCCATGTGATCTCTGTCAAGATAATCTGTTCCATAACCTTCTCTGGCACTGAGGTCAGACTGACAGACCTGTAATTACCCCAGATCCTACTTCCAACCCTTTTTGTGAATGGGCATGACATTGACTATCCTCCAGTTGTCCAGGATGTCCCCAGTTAACCAGGACTGCTGATAAATGATGGAGAGTGACTTGGCAAGCTCTTCCATCAACTCTCTCCATACCCTGAGGTGGATCTCATCCAGCCCCATAGATTTGTGAGCATCTAGGTAGCACAGCAGGTTGCTAATTACTTCCTCCTGGATTATGGGGGATTATTCCTTTCCTTTGTCCCTGTCTTCCAGTTCCTGAGCTCCTCAGGGCTGGGAACCCTGAGGATAACTGGTCTTACTGTTAAAGACTGAGGGAAAGAAGGCATTAAGTACCTTGGCCTTTTCTTCATCCTTGGTGGCAGTTCCCTCTCACATCCAATAAAGAATGGAGATTCTCCTTGACCCTCTTTTTGCTAATAATGTATTTGTTATATGTTTTTGCATAACCTCATGACATCCTTGTAGTGCTCCTGAGTTTCCTGTCCCTTCTTCCAAAGTTCATAAACTCTTCTTTTTTTCCCCTGCATTCCAGCCAGGCTGGTCTTCTTTCCCAATGGCTTATTACAGCACATGGGAATGACCTACTCCTGTGCCTTTAAGATTTCCTTCTTGAAGAATGTCCAACCTTCCTGGACCCCTCTTCCCTTCAGGACTGTAAAATGGAATTGTCCAGAGACTGCAAGTGTAATTGTCCAGATACTTCAAATGGAATTGTTCAGAGAAATTTAGCTGCTGGTAAACATGCTTTTCACAGTACCATTTTGGTTGGAAGGGACCTCATGAAATCATCTAGTCCTCAAGCAGGGTCAACTAGAGAAGGTTGCCCAGGACTGTGTCCAGAGGGTATTTGAATATCTCCAAGGATGGACACTCCGCAACCTCTCTGGGCAATCTGTGCCAGTGTTTGACTACCTTCACAGTGAAAAAAGAAGTATTCTTTTTGGTTGTAATTTCACATGTTAAGATTTATGCCACTTCTTGTCTTGTCAGTGGTTACTACTGAGAAGAGTCTGGCTCCCTCATTTTCATTCTATCCCATAAGGTTTTAACTCACATTTTTAATATCCCCCTTGAGCCTTCTCTTCTCCAGGCTGAAGAGTCCCTGCTCTCTTGGTTTGTCCTCATATGAAAGACATTCCAGTTCCTTAATCATTTTAGTAGCCCTGTGCTGGACTAACTCCATTAAGGCTATGTCTTTCTCATACTGAGGAGCCCAGAACTGGACACAGTACTCCAGATGGGATCCCAACAGTGCTGAATAGAGAGAAAGGATCACCTACCTAAACATGCTGGCAACAATCCTCCTTATACTCCAACAGTATACTGTTGACCTTCTTTCCCACAAGACTATTGTTGGCTCATGGTCAACTTGTTGTCCACCAAAACCACAGGGTCCTTCTCTGCAGAGACATTTTCTAGCTAGTTGACCCCCAGCATGCATGTACTGGTGTATGGGGTTATTCTTCCCCAGGAACAGGACTTGACATTTCCCCTTGCTGAACTTAATGAGATTCCTCTCTGTCCAGTTCTCCAGCTTGTTATGGTCCCTCTGAATGGCAGCACAGCCCTCTGGCACATCAACCACTCCTCCCAGTTTTGTATTGTCTGTGAATTTACAAAGTATGTCCCAGCATCGAGGTAATTAATGAAGATGTTAAGCGGCATTTACTCCAGTATTGACCCCTGGCATACATCACTTCTGACTGGCCTCCAACTCAGCTTTGTGTCACTGCTCACAACCCTTGCCATTCACAACCCTGGCCATTCAGCCAGTTTTCAGTCCATCTCACTGTCCACTTATCTAATCTGTACTTTGTCAGCTTGTCTATGATGATATCATGTGAGACAGTGTCAGAAGCCTTACTAAAGTCAAGGTAAATATCCACTGATCTCCCCTCATCCACCTAGCTAGTCACCTCATCGTAGAAGGCTATCACAGGATGGTTCAGAATGATTTCTCCTTTGTAAATCCATGCTGACTATTCCTGATCACCTTCTTGACCTTCATGTGGCTGAAAACTTTTTCCAGGCAGATTTTCTCCATCACCTTCACAGGGACTGAGTTAAGGCTGACTGGTTTGTAGTTCCCAGATCTTCCTTCTTGTCCTTTTTGAAGATATGAGTGATATTTACTTTCTTCCTGTGTTCAGGAAACTCTTCTAGCCATCATGACCATTCAAAGATAAGCGAGAGTGGCCTCACCATGACATCAGTCAGCTCTCTCAGTACTTGTGGGTGCAACCCATCAAGCCCCATGGATTTGTGTATGTCCAGTTTATTTAAATGCTCCTTAAACTGGTCCTTCTCTAACAAGGGTTAATCCTCCTTACATCACAAATTCCCTCTGGTCTCAGGGACTTGTGATTCCTGAAGACCAGTCTTGTCAGTAAAGACTGAGGCAAAGAATGCATTGAGTACCTTGGCTTTTTCCATGTCCCTTGTGCAAGATCCAATGTTCACACAGGTAATCAGAAGGTTAAGCCACAGACTTTCAAGAAAGAAATGAAATTTATTTTGGGGATGCTCACAGCTGCATGAACTCACAACTGGGTGGCAACATATCAAAGGGCACTTAGACATGTACAGTGCTGCTTTCTGAGCTGGTCCCTTTCCCTCCTCTGTTTCCTTTCCCCCACTTGTAGAAAAGGAATGCTTCTTTTTGCACTTTCTCAGATAAGAGTTGCCTGTTTGTTCTATCAAGGAAGCAGTTCTAAGGGAAAGACAAAAGGTGGTTGTTCTCACGAATTCTTTCAACATATGTTTCCTTAGTCACAACAGGTTTCTTGAGCAAAGAGAAATTTCTAAACCAGTTCACTTCCTCGCCCATTTCTTGTGCAGTGTCCCTCCACTCCTCACACTTGTGACCAGTTTCCTTGCTCCATTCAACAGCTGGACCACATTTTCCCTAGTCTTCCTTTTGCTGTTTATGTATTTGTAGAATCCTTTCTTTTTGCCCTTTACGCCCCTTGCCAGTTTCAGCTCTAAGTTGGCCTGGTCTTTTCTAGCCCCATCCCTGCAAGGCATCTCTGAGTGAAAAGCAAGTGCTGATGTCTCAGGAATGAAACACAACACTCAGCAAGTGAAAACTTTATCTTTAAAAAAACCCATCTCATCAATAGGTGGCTAAAGGATTGGTGTCACTGGCAGAATTTTGATTTTTTTGACCATGGGTCAAATTCCATGGTACCTAGTCTCCTCAAATCAGATGGGCTTCATCTATCTAGCAAGGGCAAAAGGACTATAGCCCGTAAGTTGACAGGGCTGATCAGGAAGGCTTTAAACTAGGTTTGAAGGCAGAAGGGATTGAATTAATTTATCATTTAATAATCATTTAATTGGTAATTTGAATCCTCTCATTTCTTTTTTATTTATCTCAGGAGTTGTACTGGGTTTATGGGTCAAGGTTTTGGTAGCAAGGGAGGCTACAAGGGTGGTCTGTCTGAGAAGAGATCAGGAACTTCCCCCGAGTTGGACAGTTTCAGATGGCTCCAAAACAGACCCACCACTTGACAAAGCTGAGCCAGTCAGTGAAGCTGGTGTCACGTCTATGATAAAATATTTAAGAAAGGGTAAAAAACAGTGCACTGCACAGCTTTGAGGGAGAGGAATGAGAAAAATGAGAGATAAATAACTCTGCAGAACCAAAGTGAAGAAGGAGGGGGAGGGGGTCCTCCAGGTGCAGGAGAAGAAATTCCCCTGCACCCTATGTAGAAGACCATGGTGAAGCATATTGTCCCCCTGCAGCCTATGGAGAACCACGTTGGGGCAGATATCAACCCTGCAGCCTGTGGAGGTGTCACGATCCACCTTAAGGGACTTTTAACATTTGTTGTAAAATCCCATCAGACTGAACAAAGACACCAGTCCACATGTCAGTGAACTCTCATGCTTTTATTGTATAGTTGCCTTAACTCCGGCAACCAGCCCACTGTTTAGACTCAAAAAATGTTGGCTAAAAAGCCCTTAAATCTTACAATACACTTCTCAAAAGTGGTGGCTAACAAGCCCTTAATTTTGCATAGTACACTTCAATATGCTCTCAACTCCCTCAACAAACTTCTCAGAAGTGCCATCTCACAAGTCAGAACAAACCATTTCACTTCTCAAAAGTGCTGGCTAACAAACCACAACACACTTCCACAAACTCCCCACTCCCACCACAAACTTCAGTATGCAGTATGCGGTAGAATATGATAGTCATGCTGTGCCCAGGCACAGTTTTGTTCTTCTCACTGTCATACTCTGTCATTAATTGGCAATAAATTAAATAAATTTCCCCAAGCTGAGTGATCTCCCTATCCTCATCTTGACCCATGAGTATTTTTGTTGTATTTTCTCCCCCGGTCCTGTTGAGGAAGGGGATTGGGAGAGCAGCTTCATGGGCACCTGGCGGCTGGCCAAGGTTAATCCACCACAGTAGTTACTATAAAGAAAAAGGATATTGATAACTTACTTAAACATATATTAAATGATAAATCAGCATTCACTTTGCAGTTTAAAAAAATAACACGAGGAAGCACATCAGTTTGTCTCCAAGTTCTATATCAGTCAGTATCTCTTGTCTAATCAAACTGTCATTTTCATAATGTACCATTTCACTGCTTGCTTCCTCTTGTCTTTCTAAATAGTTACAAGTATATCTGGCATTGCTTTTTCTATATAGCATTTTAAGGCATTTCACTGTTATGGCTTAGCTGTTTTTAAAAATGATGATGTATTGTTGTGGTTTAGAAATGGTATTTCCCAATTTACTGTTACCACTGAAACACCCCAGACCACATGCCACTCCCTCCCTCCCCATCCCTTCCCCTGTGGCAGGCTGGAGAGGAGAGTTGGAGGCACAAAAAGATAAGGATCACTGGTTGAGATAAGAGCAATTTATTGGAAACAGCAATGAAATAAGAAAATCAAACAGTAACAACAATACTAATATCAGAGTGTACAAGATAGGCAAACAATTCACACATGATTGCTCACCACACAGAACCTGGCACTACCCAATCACATACTCAGCCAAACCAGAAACACGCTACCCCTTTGAGCATGGCAGGAGGTGGTATAGAATAACCCCCAGGGTCCCGGCTGTGCCCCTCCTGGCTACTGCAAAAGTTAACCCTGTCCTGGAACCAGGACACATATTCCAATTTTTTGACCCTTCTATGAAAAAGGACAGCATGTAGCTTGAGTTATACTGGAGAGCAGCCAGGCAGAAAAGGACCTGGGAGTTTGGATTGACAGGAAGCTGAACATGAGCCAGCAGTGTGCCCAGGTGGCCAAGAAGGTCAATGGCATCCTGGTCTGTGTAAGGAACAGTGTGGCCAGCAGGTCCAGGGAAGTGATTCTTCCCCTGTACTCAGTTCTGGTGAGGCCACCCCTGGAGTACTGTATCCTGTTCTGGGCCCCTCAGTTCAGGAAGGATATTGAGGTGCTGGAGCAGGTCCAGAGAAGAGCAATGAGGCTGGTGAAGGGACTTGAGCACAAGCCCTATGAGGAGAGGCTGAGGGAGCTGGGGTTGTTTAGCCTGGAGAAGAGGAGGCTCGGGGGAGACCTCATCACTCTCTACAACTACCTGAAAGGAGGCTGTAGCCAGGTGGGGGTTGGTGTCTTTTCCCAGGCAGCTATCAGTAAGACAAGAGGGCATGGTATCAAGCTCTGCCAGGGGATAAGTTAGATGTTAGGAAGATATTCTTTACAGAGAGGGTAATCAGGCATTGGAATGGGCTGCTCAGGGAGGTGGTGGATTCTCTGTCCCTGGAGATTTTTAAGGTAAGACTGGATGTGGCACTTAGTGCCATACTTGATTAACTGTGGTGGTAGTGGATCAAGGGTTGGACTTGATGATCTCGGAGGTCATTTCCAACCTGACTGATTCTATGAGTCTATGATTCTATGTATGGCTCAAGTCCATAATATGCAGGCTTAACTGAAATCTGATGCTGATAACTTACAAACCTTCAAAATTCATTGCTTGTCAGAGATTCATGTTGTGCTGGAACTTCCGTGTTGGGACTTTTGTATGTGTAGTGAATGTTCTCTTGTTTTAACAGCTGCGTGTTGGTAGTATGGGTCAGGTCTTCTGGAGAAACCTCTTATTGTGGCTTTCATTTTGAAGTGACTAATGCCCTTGAAAAAGTTGCATCTGTAGCTCTACTTCCTGCTAATAGATTCCACTGTTTTCTCTATAGAACTTCTGAGTTTTCTGGTGGGTTTCTTGCAAATTCTGTAAAGTTGTTACCAGGTTTATTTACTGCTTTGGTGTAATCAATGTATTCTTTACCAAAAATATCTGATTTTTATTTCCCATTCATTAAGTGAATGTTTGTCTAGATGCATGTACTATCTCTGCTATCCTCTGTTTCTCTGACAAAAATAGCTTTAATTAGGCTACCTATTTTGTAGGGTTTTTTTCCTGTATTCTATAGTTATTTCATATCTTATTATATTTTGTCCTACCTGAGCTCTTACTGGTTGATGCCTCATTTGGCATTGCTTGAATACATTATAATGATGCCAAAAACCAGCACTGATAAACTGCTCAGAGACAATATTAGTCTTTAAGTAGCAAAGTTATTTATTTTGAGCAACGTTGGGGATGCTAACCAACTTGCATTGGACAAACTAGCTCTGAAGTTCTCAATGAAAAGACAGGTATTTTATACAATTTTCACGAGGGGTTACAACATCTTGATATACATATTCATTAGATTTTGACATGTCATTATCATATTCATAATAGGCAGAGTTTGGGCAGTCTTCTGGAATCATCTTTTGGGGAAAGATCTGGGGTTCATTATGGCTTCTTCAACCTCATTAGGGGGTCATCTTGTTCTTCATTCTCTGATGACCTTTTCAACTTTTTCATTTCGTTGACTGTGTGTTTGGAGCTTGCAAAATTTCCTGACCTATGGCCCTTTTGTCCTCCCCCTCAAATGCATATCTTATCACTAGGTTGCTTAAAGGACATCTCTTCTATCCCTTACTTTAGTATGGTCAGCAAAACAGAACGAGCTGTCCGTGTTATATTTCAACATAATCAGGGCATCTTTGTCAAAACATAGTACCAAACTCCATCTTAGTTAATTCTTAAAAACATAAATCCTGCATTCCTCAGGGCAAGGTACCAGGGTTTTTCTCAGATTCCACCATTTCTTTAAGATGATTCTTTAAATCCTTGTTTCAATAGCAGGGCGGGGGGGGGGGGGGGGGGGGGACGACACACACACACGGACATCTAATGTTCTCAAGAGAAGAATTTGTTTCTTCAATTTTTACCATTTAGCTTCTCATCCTGGCTAATGCTTGTAGTCATTCCTTGGTAGTCCATGTACACCCATAGTTTTGGCTGAATTCCTGTCTAGTCAAATAACTAGAATTACATTTATTTCTGTTCCTGGGTGTTTGCCATTTTAGGTATTCTTTTAGCCTTCCAGACTATTTTTACCTATCAAAAATTTTGCTTTCCATTGCCTTCGGAAGGGTTCACTTCCTATTTGGCTAGTTCTTCAAACAACAGTTTAAGCCATTTCCTAAATATCTCTTAAGAATGGCCATAAATAACTATTCGCCTGTGCTAGAGAAATGTGTGTAATTCATATAGTTTTTTTAATTGGAGATCTTATTTGCTATATTGAAACTGCTAAATATGTCTGCTCTTCAGTTGCATGGAAACATAGCTATAAAATGAGGTTTAGAAAAGAAGTAATCAAATTCCCTGTTATAGGTTCTGATCTGTCTGATATACTGCGCAAACAAATCATGTTTTCACTCTTCCTTGACAGATAGTTACCAGATTTATGAAATGTCACACAATATAAAACAAATTTGGGTTCTGTATCTTTTATTACTTAACCCTAAAACCTAGAAGTCTTCAGTTACTCATATATCACACAGGGTAGATTTTAGAGTGCTTGAGAGAAAATCCACTTAAGTAGTTTATAATGGAATGCAATTACCTTTTTCACTGCTGATATCTTTCACACTAGTTTGAAAGTTTAGCTTCTAATAGTTCTTTATGCTTACTTTACTACTCAGTCTATTTACCCCAATCCTTTTCTATGTTTAACAAACTTAGGTTTTGGGCTACCATCTCATCATATTTTGGTCTGAAGCTTTGCATACTGTAAAATATGTTCCACTATTCAAATTCTGAAATGTATTCCATGATGAACATAAAGTAAGTATTTGTGAGCCATGCCTACCAGTCATTTTACTGGAGAGCAAGGTTATCTGGTAACAGTGTAATCTGGTAATCTGCAGTGTGGGGACCAAATGTAACAGATTGTAAAACAGTGTAATCTCCTGTTTTAATTAAATCTAATGCTGTCATCTTATGTTACCAGTGCAATTTTTATTTGGATTTATATGTATAAGCAGACAGTTTAAAACTGCCCATATAAGGGGATCTGGGGGGATCAGAATGTATCTGCTTCCTGGGTAACTTATTTTCTCTTGTATTTTAAACAAAAAGAAAGAAAAATGTTGCATATATTCTAAAGATAAACAGGACTTGGAAAACCACTACAAGGACATAAATTTAAGTATTCAATTGCAATGGGGGGGGGGGGAGAAGTTTGAATCTTAATATTTGGCTGTATATTTATGAGAATGATATGTTTGAGAGATAAAAGTTTCTTAGTTTTAAGTGACTTTTAAAAGTTTTTGTTACTTTTTTTTTTGAGATTCCATAGGCAGAAAGATAACATATATTTAAAAAGTGGCAGAATATTTATTATTTAAAGCAACTATTTAATTTTAAAATTCTGAATGCCTTCCTTTTAATGGTGCTTGTAGTAGCATCCTTTTAATTTGGGAAGGGGGGAAAAGGTCTGCATTTCACATTTCTTAGTATAACAGAATGTAGTTCTACTGATGGGACAAGAAGTTCAGTTTGTCATGTTGTTCTAACTCCAGATGGCAACTACGGACCACACAGCCACTTGCTCACTCTCCCCACCCCCACCTCCTCAGAAAGAATAGGTAAACCTCATGGGTTGGGATAAGGACAGTTTAATAATTGAAACAAAATAAAATACAATAATAATATAATAATAATACTAATACTGATCATTCTAATGAAAATGAGAGGACCAAAACCCAAAAGAATCAAGTGATGCATGATACAATTGTTCACCACCTGCTAACTGATGCCTAGCCCATCCCTGAGCAGTGATCAATGACTCCTGACCAACTCCCCCCCAGTTTCTATACTGAGCATGACATTCTATGGTATGGAATATCTTTTTGGCTAGTTCAGTGTAACTATCTTGGCCATGCTCCCTCATGGCTTCTTGTGTACTTGCTTGCTGACAGAGTATGTGAAACTGAAAAGTCCTTAACTTAGAGTAAGCAGTAATCATCAACAACTAAAATATCAGTGTGTTATCAACATTATTCTCAAGCTAAATCCAAAACACAGCACTGTACCAGCTATTAAGGAGAAAACTAACTCTATCCCAGCTGGGATATCCCAGAACAATGTTTACTTTATTTGATTTGATTTTTTAATGTTTAAGAAACTTGGTTTATTTTACTTTTCCTCTCCCTTTTTCAGATATGTATTCAAAATCATGCTCTAACCATAAGGAGATGTGAGGCTTACACTTAGTAAAGTTGTCAAATTAGACCTATTCCTTTTGATTTTGCATTTTGCTAATTACAGGAGGATCATCTGTGTTCATTTTCAGATGTTTTAATTACTGGCTTGACTGAAATTACTTAGATGACTAAAATCGTATTTGGTCTTAAATCTGTATCCTTTGGTGTATTGGATGTAAGTGGCAAGGGGGGCAGGCTATAAGGATGTGGCCTCTGTGGGAAGAGATCAGACACTGCCCTGTGCTGGACATAGATGGCTTGGTAATGGACCCAACACATGCCAAAGCTGAGCCCATCAACAAGTTTGTGGGACCTCTGTGAAAACATATTTAAGAAAGGGCAGAAAACACTGGACACAGAGAGGAGAAAATAACAAAGAGAGTGAGAAACAGCAGAGACAACATCAAGATCAGAGAAAGAAGGAGGAGGTGCTCCATGGTGATGGGGTAGATATTCCCTGCAACCTGTGGAGAATCCGTGCCAGAGTATTCTTAAAGAAACTACTGTCCGTGGAGAACCCACAAGAGAGCAGAGGAAGTGTGTGAGAAGGAAGAAGTAGCAGACAGAAAACATTATCATAGAATCATAAAATTGTTAAGGTTGGAAAAGACCTCCAAGATGATCAAGTCCAACCATCAACCTAGCACGACCACCATGTTCACCATTAAACCATGTCCTCAAGTGCCATATCCACATGTTTTATGAACACTTTCAGGGATGGTGAATCCACTCCTTCCCTGGGAAGCCTGTTCCAATGCTTGACAACTCTTTCAGTGAAGAAATTTTTCCTAATATCCAATCTAAACCTCCTCTGGTACAACTTGAGGCCATTTCCTCTGATCCTGTCACTTGTTACCTGGGAGAAGAGACTGACACCCACCTCACTGTAACCTCCTTTCAGGTAGTTGTAGAGAGCGATAAGGTCACCCCTGAGCCTCCCTTTCCCCAGGTTAAACAACCCCAGTTCCCTCAGTTGCTCCTCATAAGTCTTGTCTTCCAGACCATTGACCATCTCTGTTGCCCTTCTCTGGACACACTCCAGCACCTCAATGTCTCTCTCGTAGTGAGAGGACCAAAACTGAATGCAGAACTCGAGGTATGGCCTCACAAGTGCCAAGTACAGGGGGATGATCACCTCCCTAGTCTTACTGACCACACTATTTCTGATACAAGCCAGGATGCCATTGGCCTTCTTGGACACCTAGGCACACTGCTGACTCATGTTCAGCCAGTTGTCAAATAGCACTCTCAGGTCCTTTTGTTACAGGCAGCTTTCTAGGAACTATTCCCCAAGCATTTAGAGCTGCATGGGGTTGTTAGTCAAGGCTAACCCATCACATGTGGTCAGTGTTAATAATGTACTAGGACTTTTCCACTGAAACCTTGACATGTAAAATAGTGTAGATTTCAGTTATTTCACCATATACTTTTATAATATTTTAAAATTTTAGTGCTCACTCAAAATATATGCAGAAGTATATAGACAAGACCTTGAAGCTATTTACATAAGCATGTCTTTAAGGTGAATTATAGTTATTAATTTATTTGAAAACTACTTTTACCTTATCAGTATATCTGAGTTGGTGTGTGATGTGTGGGTGATTTTTTTTTGTTTGTTTTTTTTTTTAACAGATACCAAAGATGATGACTAGAAAGATTAAGCTTTGGGACATTAATGTCCATATAACCTGTCATTTATGCAACGGATACCTGATTGATGCTACCACTGTAACAGAATGTTTACATACTTGTAAGTAGGAATATAATGCTGTGATTAAGCTAGATTTTTTTTTACTTGATGTGCTAGATGTTTTAAGAGTTTTACTTGAAGTTTAAAGTTTTACTGTGTATCAACCAGAATAAAGCAAACTTTGCTATGCACTTATAATTTTTCAAGAAAATTATATTGTTTTGTGAAAAAAATAACAAACTTGAAACCATATATAGTAAATGGTAATGTATATGTTTAGGAATGTAGTTTTTCTGCTGAATATTAGAAGAAATGTGACATGCTTTACAGAGATGATACAATGTTTCAAATTTGCCAGAGATATTTGTATATGATTTCTAGATGCTGTTCATTAGCTTTAATGTATTTGCTTTTTTGTTTTTATTCTCATTCCTTTTTTTAGTTGATGCTTGCATCCCTTCTCCATGTGCTCCAAATCTGAAGTTCCTTGTTCTGTTTGGAGTAAAGTATTTAGAACCCTAACCTAAGCTTTTATTGATTTTCATCCCAAGTTCTGTAATGCTGCCATAAACTATTAAAATTAGACTTGCTAAAGGGTCACGTTTTCATTTTTCTAAAATTTATTTATTTATTTATTTATTTGCAACCCTGAAACATGCACTGCAAGCAGATGTTCCCAGTTAACAAAGGTCATGCCATTTCTCAGCAATGCATTTTTAGAGCAAACTTACGGGGTGTCTTGTGGAATGTTCCTGATTAGAAATTTATGTTTTCTGAACGTTTTCTTGCTTTTGGTTTCATCCTTGGATTCATGGTATTAATTCTGAGGGGACACATAGCTTCATATTTTGGATGGAAGGATAGGGAGCAACTTTTTAAAGAACAACTGTAGTGTTTCTTCATTTGTACCTTTTTAGTTTGTCTCTGACAAACTGAGCTGACCTGTGCTGAGTTGAGTTTAGGAGGGGTTGGTATGTTGGTATTCAAAACTGCAGGATCTAATGATGGCAAGTGAGAAGTTAGTGATTTTAGAAGATTGTTTTACTTGTTTCAAACAGGTTATGGCCTCACCCTTGCAACTGGATCTGCTAGTATATACTGCTGGAGCAGACTATAATGCAAGATCTGGGCTTAGTGGGCAAAATCAGTAGGATCGGTCCAATAATAACCTCTATCAGAAACAGTAATTTCATCTTAAATATGTAAATACAGTATATAAGCAAAGCAAACCTAATTACTTTTTTGGCTTTAACTGGTGTTTATTCAAACATACCATAATTCATGTCTGAGAGATAGATGGCACTACAGCTACAGTTCTCTTGCCTTATACCATAAGGAATGTTGTAAGACTACCTAAGATTAAAGGAATCACTGTTTAAGGAAAAGATGTTTAACCTTTTTTAATAATAAAAAGAATATATATAATTTTGGTAACTTGAACTTTTTTAATTTCTGAAATTTGAGCTGGAGTTTGTTTAGAACTTCAGATCAGGAAAACACATAATACTGTAATGTACTATTATTAGTGAAAAAAACAGTAGCACTGGTTAAAATGAGGGAATTGTTTTTCTTTTAATCAAATATTGTGGGGTTGCATATAGATTTAGAAACAGTTCCAAAAGCATGAGCTCTGCAGTATTCATTTTAACAGTTTTTATCTGTATACTAAAAACCTTTACTCATTTATTTTCTGTTTGAAGTATATTTGTAGTGTATTTTGTGAAAAGATAAATTGCATTTGAATAATATGATTTAAAGTATTGACCTTGAGGAAAAAGGAATTATTTTTTTGCCAAAGGCTTATTATCTTAACACATTTTCCTTCTATGTCCATCCATGATAGAAATCAAATTGGCTCTATGTATGTTAATGGCTTGCAGAGTCTGTAATATCCTTTGAGAAAGCTGAACAGAAAAAGTAAATATGCTACTGACCTATTTGAAATACTGTTCTAGTAACTTTGAGAATGGGACTGTTTTCCAAATTTAAGCACAATTTGTTAGGAATACTCTAACTAGATCTAATTTTCTCAACATAGCTTCAATGCATCACTTTTCAGACTTGAGAACAGTAATGAAAAACGTTCATGAAAACGTTCATTAAAAATGTTCTCTTCTCCAGGGTGAATAACTTTAACTCTCTAAGCCTTTCTTCATAGGAGAGGTGTTCCAGTCCTCTGGCTATTTCCATGGCCCTCCTCTGGACCTGCTCTAACAGGTCCATGTATTTCTTGTACTGGGGACCCCAGAGTTGGATGCAGTACTCCAGGTGGGCTCTCACAAGAGTGGAGTAGAGGGGCAGAATGACCTCCCTTGACCTTCTGGCCGCATTTCTTTTGATGCAGCTCAGGATATGATTTGCTTTCTGGGCTGCAAGCACACATTGATGGCTCATGTCCAATTTTTCATCCACCAGTATCACCAAGTCCTTCTCAGCAGGGCTGGTCTCAATCCATCCATCCTCCAGTCTGTACTGATGTTGGGGGTTGCCCTGATCCAGATGCAGAACCCTATACTTGTCCCTGTTTAACTTCACTTGGACCCATTGCTCAAGCCTGTCAAAGTCCCTCTGGATGATATCCCTTCCCTAGAGCAAATCATCTGTACCACTGAGCTTGGTGTCATCTGCAAACTTGATGAGAGTGCACTCAATCCCATTATGTCATTGTTGATGATGTTAAATAGTATTGGTCCCAGTATGGACCCTTTGAGGGACACCACTCATTACTGTTTCCACTTGGACATTGAACTGCTGATTTTGGATGCAGCCATCCAGCCAATTCTTTATCCATCTAGCAGTCCATCCATCAAACCCATATCTCTCTAGAAGGGTGGGCTCAGTTCCGCGCACACTGTGTCTCACCTAAAAAAATCCAATGCGCAGGCTGGAAGGTGTAAAGACCTTCCCTGGATCTTCTTTCGCGAAGACTGGCCAATATTATCATCTCTCAAGATTAGAGTCAAGAATGTTGTGTGGGACCATGTCAAAGGCCTTGCACGAGTCCAGTTAGATGAAATCTATAGCTCTTACCTCATCCACTGATGCAGATCCTCCATCATAGAAGGCCACTAGATTAATCAGACATGATTTGCCCTTTCTGAAGCCACGTTGGCTGTCTCTAATCACCTCCCTGCCTTCCATATAGTTTGACATGTCTTCCAGGAGGATCTGTTCCATGATCTTACCAGGCACAGAGATGAGGCTGACTGGTCTATAGTTCCCAGGGTTTTCTTTCTGCTCTTTTAAAAATAGGAGAGATGTTTCCCTCTTTCCAGTCATAGGGGACTTTACCTGACGGCCATGACTTTTCAAATATGATAGAGAGTGGTTTGGCAATTACATCAGCCAATTCCCTCAGGACAATGGGTGCAGTTTGTCAGGTTCCATGGACTTGGTGGTCTTGAACCTGAACTTCTCCTACAAAGGGAGAGACTTGATTTCCCCAGTCTCTGCCTTGAGGTTTAGAGATTTTAGAGATGTAGGAAGAGAGGTTACAGTTGAAAACTGAGGTAAAAGAATTGTGTACCTCAGCCTTCTCCATTTTGGTTGTCACTAATTCCTATAAGGGTATGTACATTATTTTTAATCTTTGTGTTCTGGTCAACATACCCATCGATGCCCTTTTAATTATACTTTGCATCCCTTGCCAAATTCAGATCCAATTGCACTTTAGCTTTCCTGGTCCCATGCCTACACATCTGGGCAGTGTCCCTATATTCTTCTCAGGATACATGTCCGTGGTTCCACTACTGTAGCAGGGAGATTACCAAAACTGAAACCAGCATACCATTGAAAGCTCAACAAAGCAATATTTATTACAAAGAAGTAGCCAATAAAATGAGAAGCTGAGAAACACAAAAGAGAAGGGAAACAAGACAATCCCCCACTCACTCAGGCATTACTTACAGGGTTGTCTTACCGACCCCAGAATGCTTAGAATTCCCCATCCCCAGACCGTCAACAGGCTCACTAAATTGGCAGGCGTTCCTGCAGAGGTAACGTTGTCCTCCATGTGAAGCTTGAGTGCGCTCCCAGCAAGAGCTATCTGCTATTTATACAATTAACCTATGATGTCTACCTGGGCAGATGTGGCCAGCACTGCCCAGCTAGAGGCCTTTGGTCCCTACTCCTGTTATGTAAGTGGCACCCCTTCTGCACCTGCGTGCTACACCTTGGAGGTCTTTCCTAAATGAGTCTGGGGGCTTACTTCATCATCCTCCTCTTCACTTTCTTCTTCAAATGTCCTTGGAGGGCTGTCGGCCAATATCCAGACCCCAATTAATTTGAGTTTATACAAGATGCTTCCTTCAAGGACAAAGTTCTCATTTATCGGTGCTTGTTTTCACATAACTTGGCAGGAAAAGAACAGACTCTCACATGTGGCTGGGCCAAACATAGACCAAAAATGGCAACTTCCTATGGGTTTCCTTCTTCCACTTTAGTTTGACCAGAAGGTCCTTAATCAGTCATGCTAATTTCCTGCCTTCTTTGCCTGATTTCTTACATGTGGGAATTGAGAGCTCTTGTGCTCTAAGAAAAATGTCCTAAAGACCTGCCAGCTTTGCCCCTGAGGGCATCTTCCCAGGAGGTCACATCCACCTGTGCCTTAAAGAACTGAAAGTTTGCTCTCCTAAATTTCATGGTCCTGACTCTATTCTTCACCTGGCCCATATCCCTCAAGATTGTGAATTGCACCCAGGGCATGATCACTGCAGTCCAGGCTGCCACCAATCTTGACCTCTCTAATTAGTTCATCTCTGTTGGTGAGCAACAGGTCCAGTAACCCTTTTCCTCTGTCTACCCACATGGGCTGTCCTTGACAGACCAAGAGTCTCCTTTATTACTTATAGCTTGCTGTGCTACTCTTCCAGCACGTCAGAGTGATTGAACTCCCCCAGCAGGATCAGGGCCTGTGAGTATGATGCTTCCTGCAGTTGCAGTAAGAATTCTTCATCCACAAACTCCCCTTGGATGGGTGGCCTGTAGTAAACACCAACCACAAAGTTTCCTTCGTTGGTTTGACCCCTAATTTTTACCCTTAAGCTCTCAACCTGTATTTTTCAAATACATCTCTCTGCAGTCAGTCCATTTTTTTTACATAGAGGGCATCCCCCCTACCCCTCCTTCTTTGCCTGTCCCTTCTGAACTGTTTATAGCCATCAATTGCAGTGCTCTGGTCATGCAATTCATCACATTATGGTGATAGTGATTTGATCATAGCTTTCTAGCTGCACAGTGGCTTCCAGCTCCTCTGCTTTGTTACCCATGCTGTGTGCATTGGTATAAAGGCACTTCAGTGAGGCTACCTACCTTGTCACCTCTTTAGAGGAACACACCCTAATCCTTTCAGGCTTTCCATAGCTTTTTCCCTGTTGGTTCCTGAACACCTCAGCAGCCCCTGCCTCTTGTCTAGTGTTCAGAACTCTATCCCTTTCCCCTGCTAAATCTAGTTTAAAGCCCTCCTTATAAGTGTGGTCAGCTTGTTGGTGAAGACCCTCTTGCCCCAGCTGGCCAGGTGAATTCCATGAGCTCCCAAAAGACCTGGCTTCTCAAAGGTAGTTCCATGTTCATAGAAGCTAAAACTTTGAGTATGACCCTAGCCACAAAGCCAGACATTCACCTGTTTATTTCAGCTCCTCCTTCCTGAACCCCTTACTCTGAGAGAATAGAGGTGACCACCACCTGTGCTCCAGATCCTTTTAACATTGCTCCAATGTTTTAATGGTTCTAAGTCGCCTTGTTGCAGTATCATTCGAGCTTATGTGGAGTAATAGGAGCAGATGATAATCTGTAGGGTTCATCAGACTTGGCAGCCTCTCAGTGACATTGCGAATGTGAGTTCCTGGTAGGTAGTAGACTTCTCTAGAGAAATTGTTTGGACTCTTCCTTCTGCCCCAAGCAGAGACAAGGGTCCAGTCTCCTTCATCTTGTGAGTTACTTGTGTCAATCAGCTCGAGGCTGAATTCAGGCTTGTCTTCCCCTTGCACATCTTTAGGACCAGGCTGTCACTCAGCCTGGAACAGCACACAATACCATGTACTGATCTCCCACTTGCATTCCCAGATACTGTGCTGCCTGTCAAGCTCCTCTTGTAACATAGTTACTTGTTTGAGCAGTTCTAGCTGGGCACACTTGCAGCTATGACATCCACTGCTGCCTTTGGGTGCTAGGGGGACCTCCAGGTGCTACAACTCTATGCATCAACTCTGGACAGCTATTTCAGTCCTTGGGAGGTCTGTGTTTCAGCCTCAGCCTTGCAGTTGTGGTAGGTGGACACCATTTTCTTTCTGCAAGCTACTGTTTCCTTGTAGTTCTCAGAAAAAAAAATGGCCCAGTGATGCCACACTCTTGGTCGGTAGTGCCCCCTAGGAGCCAGTTATATGCAGCTTCCTGGGGTTTGAACTGGCCATGGGGACCATCAGCACCATCCAACTCTTGCCTGTCCGTCTTGCAAGATCTGTCACCTGCTGGCTGGTCTCTCCATAGGCACAGTGAAAGGGATTTAGAAACCCACTCAGATACCACCTGTGACCTCTTTAATTACTAATGTTCTTGTTATTAGTTTGTAGAAGCTGCTTGGTGAAGTATTTGGAGGAAAACAACACCTGTCTAACATGTCGAATTGTTATACACCAGAGCCATCCATTACAGTATATCGGGTAAGTGTGGAGTATGAAAGGAAAAGCACAGCTAGTTACTCACTGGACTGTACAAGCTTCTCAAATTCAGCACAGTTTATCTCTACATTTTTTTATTTGCTTATTAATATTTTAAATATATATAAAGAAATTTGATTAGAAGATAGAAGATTTATATAAAAGAGGTAAGGTATTGAATTCTGCTGTGAATTTGCAATTCTTTTGAAACAAATCCTTCTCTCTTGGATCAGAGAAACACTATAGACTTTATTGTTTAACTCCTGAGTGAAGTAAAATGAGATTTAATCCCTTTCTGTTTTGTACGCCTGGATCACAGAAGTTGCATATATGGAACATCAGCATGAATTACACTTGTAGTAAATCTTCCAAACTGTCAGTTGACAATAGTTTGTAATGACTGCGGGGGTGTGTTCAAAGATATTGCAAATATACAGCATTATTGTTGATTTAGTCTTTCAAAGAACTGTTTAGTTCATAGGTGCAGATGAGGAAGTTGGTAGCAGAAAAGTTAGATTGGTGGCTTCAACATCTTGAATGGAACAGTCTCTGAAAGATTTTTTCCTACTTCTTTCCATTCCCATACAGGGATCCTTTACCATGTGACCTAAAATGAATGGAGTGTTGAATCATAATTTCCTTCTTTTTCAGTGTATTTTCTGTTTATTTGTACATTACCTTTCTTTTTCTTCAAGTTTCCTCTTGTTTAAAAAAATTCAAAGATATCAGTCAAATGTTTATATCACCTGACTTGACTGCATCTGCATTAGAGATTTGTACCATAGCAACTTTCACTGATAGAAATGTATTGAGACAACGTGGTCACAATAGCTGCTGTAAGTTGTGTACTCTTTTCTACCTCCATAGAAAGTTTCTTTTTGTTTGTGGCACTACTTCAAATGTGTATATTTCAGTTCTAGTTCAACTTCTGAAGTTTCAGCTTTTCCTTCTCCACTTTCACTGAGAATTGTGCATGTCCTACAAAAACTTTGTGTATTGCTCAAAACTGAGTCCCCTTCAGAAGTCAGAAATAAGATATTTTTTTTCTTAGACCTTCTGAGAATGTTGTAGAGACTGTAATAGAATGTATTTTGAAAGATGATAAAACAATGACAAATCCATGCCAGTAGGCGAGAAGAAACAAATGGCACATCAGACAATATGGTTGTGCACTGTAAAGCTACAGGAATACATCTGTGTATTGGATTAGAATCCTGTTTTCAAGGCAAAGAGAGGCCTGGGAGCATATCCTCAAACTGAGTAGTTAGAAATAGATGACAGTTCTTTGTGGACACGGAATGCACAATACTATGTCTTTTTAAAAATTAGTCCCTTTCTTCAGTCTAAGTTCTTTGCTTTACTGCTTCGAAAAGTGAAGATGCCCTCCTAGAGAAATATTTTCTTGAACTAGTTACAAAATACTGCCCCTTAAAGATCAAAACAGATAGCCTTTGTCCAACCTGATTTTGGAAGTCTATGGTTTCTTCAATAGAGAATTAATAGGGAGGAACTTTGTATTATGCCTTAGATAAAAGAATCTGGGATCTAATTCATCCCCATCCATCTGGGGAATAGGTAAAACAAGCACATCTCATGTTTTATCATTAAGAATGCTGTTAAATTCTCACCTCTGCTCCCATGCTGATGGCTAAAAGCATTCATTTATATTTAAATGTTTTTGGAGATGTTCCTGCAATCTGTAAATGACCTTTAAAAATCCTAACCTGAGAGTCGAAGCTGGAGTTTGGTATTATAAACTCTTCTGGGGTTAATGTCCTTGCAGAAGCTGAGGCTGACATTTTAGCCTGTATTAGATTTTATTTATAGTTTGGAAGTCAAGGTAATGTTCTGGTCCCTTTAGGCAATAACTTGTTTTAGAGTAATACAGAAAATAGCAACTTTTAGCTAAACTTTGGTTGAAAACACGAGTGTTTAGAATCTTAACTAGTCCTGCTTCCCAACCATTTCCTTCCTTAGGTGCTGGATCAGTCTTTTTGTCCCTGTGGTGGTTTGACCCTGGCTGGATACCAGGTGCCTACCAAAGGTGCTCTATCATTTCCTTCCTCAACTGGTCAGGGGATAGAAAATATAACAAAAGGCTCATGAGTTAAGGGCAGGGAGAGATCACTCACTGATTACTGTCATGGGCAAAACAGATGACTTAGGGAAATTAGTTTAATTTATTACTAATCAAAATCAGAGTGAGAAGTAAAACAAATCATAAAAACACCTTCCCCCACACCTCCCTCCTTCCTGTGTTCAACTTTATTCCCGATTCTTTACCTCATCCACCTCAGCAGCACAGGGAGACCGGGAATGGGAGTTATGGTCAGTTCATCCTATGTTTTTACTGCCGCTGCTGCCTCCTCAGAGAGAGGAGTCCTTCCCCTGCTCCAACATGGGGGTCCCTCCTATGGGAGACAGTTCTCCATGAACTTCTCCAGTGTGAGTCCTTCCCACAGGCTACAGTTCTTCACAAACTGCTCCAGCGTGTGTCCCTTTCCAGGGGGTACAGTCCTTCAAGAACTGCCTGCTCCAGTGTGGGTCCCCCATGGGGTCACAAGTCCTACCAGGAAACCTGGTCTAGTGTGGGCTCCTCACTCCACAGGTCCACAGGTGCCTACCAGGACCCCGCTCCAGCATGGGCTTCCCACAGGGTCACAGTCCTCTTTCAGGCATCCACCTGCTCTGACATGGGGGTCCTCCATGGGCTGCTCCCTTGTGGACCTCCATGGGCTGCAAGGAGACAGCCTGCTTCATCATGGGCTTCACTATGGGCTGCAGGGGAATCTCCACTCTGACACCTGGAGCACCTTGTCCCCCTCCTTTTTCATTGACCTTGGTGTCTGCAGAGTTGTTTCTCTCACACATTCTCACTCCTATCTGTCTGCAGTCCTCTGTGCAATAACTTTTGATCCTTCTTAAATATGTTATCACAGAGACATTACTACCATCAAATTGGCTCAGCCTTGGCCAGCAGCAAGTCCCTATTGGAGCTGTCTGGCATTGGCTCTGTTGGACATTGTCTCAGTTTAAATGAGACACAAGTGTTTTGCTGAGGATGAGTTATGAGGAAGACCCAAACTCCTCCCTCTAAGCAATTGTAAATCCGAAATTAAGAGGCTCCAATTGAGGAAAAAAAAAAATGTGGAAAAAGGAAGAATAACAGCCCTTTATTTAAAGATATATGTGTATTGTAGAAACAATGAAAGAAAGAAAGTAAAACAACCAAACAATACTCCTATATCCAAAAAATAATCCCCTTCAAAACAAACAAATAAACAAACAAAAAAGGGAAACAGTTCAATTTGTGCCCTTTGGTGCAATTCTAACCACAACCAGCAGGGGTCACTGTTGGATCAC
>NW_020956248.1:97802-112210 GCF_003031625.1 Empidonax traillii
AAAAAGACAAGATCCTGAGGGTCATCAACTAGGAATGTGGTCTTATCATCCACTTCTTTTGTGTTACTTAACTGCCTAAGCCACAGCCAATCTGCCAATTCAACATTCCCTTCACACAGTGGGCAGGGGGAAGGAAAAAATTCCTGCTTAGTTTCTAAGAACCAGCAAAACCATGACATACATAGGGGAAGCTTCCAGCAGCTTCTTAGAGAAGACACCCCTGTAGCCCCCTCACTACCAGAACCTTGCCCAGCAAACCAAATACATTCTACCCCTCACCTCTGGGAATCACATATTTAAGAATTATCATTAAGATCTACATTCATCACACAATCCTCACTCACGTCAGCAAAACAAACAACGAAAAATTTCCCCCAGAAAAATCAAAATAACATCATCACAGCACTGAATGAAAGTGGACAATTTACATACAATCCACCTCTTGTCCCTTCACCACAATTACAACAGAAAATATCCACAGTCATGCCACTCTCTAACATTGTCCAATCCATGGTTTGCCCATTTCCTCTCCCAAATACTATCCTTATCTCAAATTACTCATGATCTCAGGTTTTGGCACCACAGTTCCACCCTTTTTAGATAGATGAGATTCTGAGCTACATGATGTTGCTCTTTGGTAAAATGCTGGATTAGAAGAGCAAATGCAAATTTTCATTCCATTGTTCTCTTCTTTTTTTCCTCTATAGGCTTTTTTCCTCATGTTTTTGAAAAAGCCCAGTACGGTTAACTAAATAACCTAGCAACATGAGAGATTAATTAAAAGGGATAAGAAACAGTCTGGTTTCTAGAAACAGAAAAGTGTCTAGAAACAGATAATAAAAAATGCTTTTCTCAAAATTATAAAAGAATTTTGAGAGTTATGTTACTGATACACATCCAGGTTTATGGCATCTCTCACAGAATGCCACCCTTTGCACCATAAAGACCAACCTTCCTAGAATTTCTGTTAAACTTTTGTCAGTTATCTTAGACTGAACCTTATCTGCATTCTTTCCATGTTACTGTTATCTCATGGTTGATATTTCAGTTATTCAAGACAGATATTTATATTTCTTACAAGACTTTGGAGGTTTGTAGAGTCAATTTAATACTGAATCTCTTTAAATGTTTTGAATTAAGATGTCTAATTTAAACCTTCAATTTTTCCTTTTTTTTTCCTGCTAGTCATGATAGAACAATGCAAGATATTGTTTACAAACTTGTGCCGGGCCTCCAAGAAGGTAAGTTTTCTGCTATGATCTATTTTTACTGAATATTAGATTTATACATAGTCCCTTTATATTAATTAAAGGGGGAAATGAGAAAAATGTTCATGGAAGGATGAAAAATAACATCTTCCCTTGCTCCAGTTCTAGCACTACTTTTCCTCTATATTATTCAGACCTTTTAAAAACTTTAGACTTGTACTAGCAGTGTTACTGAAAAAAACTTCAGGAATGAAAATGTTGGTGTTATTTCAGGGAAAAGTAGCATTATATAAACTTAGGTAGCATTACAACCTTTTCATGTTGGCATTCTATAATTTGCATACATTCTTCTTTAATAAACTGTGTATATATTCATGTCTTTTTTGACAGCTTTGCAGAGTTCTCAGAGGTAGAATACTAATCTAGTTTAACTTTTAGTTTCAGTGAATTTTTCTTCTCCTAAGATGTACTTAAATCCTTTGCTGGCAGGTACCTTTGCATTTGTGTTCTTATAATCCACTTTGACAATGAATCTGTAGAACTAAAGAAATGTTTTATAGCGATTGTTCAGTATTATTTTTCAACAGTGTGTTGCTACTTTTATTTAAGTAGAATATTTCAATCCAATTAATCTGTCAAGTGAGGACATTATAAGACATAAGCAATTTTAGGTAAAGATATTATTTTTAAATTGTTTCTAGGATATTAAAAATCAGAAATATGGAAAAAATTCAAACTCAATATATTTTGACAGAAATATCAAGGGGAAAAACACAAAGTATGCTATGGTATTTAAAATTTATTTTATATGTAATAACAGAATGGTATAATAATAGCTCTGCAAATGACTTGGTAGTATCCTGTCTCTCAAGATTAAGATCTGGGGTAACATAATTATGGCAGCAAGAGTAGAGAAGTAGCAAAAAGTGCTAATACCACTTCCTGCCTGACAAGCTTATTTTACAGAACAGAGGAAGGTTTTGGAATACCTTGATAAATATTGTGCTATAACATTACTGTTTAACTAATATTTACAATTTTAAACAGAGGAAATGAAAAAGCAGAGGGAATTCTATCACAAATTGGGTATGGAAGTACCAGGGGACATCAAAGGGGAGACATGCTCTGCAAAACAACATCTAGATTTACATCGCAATGGTAAATGGTCTTATGTTTATTCTGCCTTGGGGTGGGGGCACAGACTGCCATTAAGCTGCTGAAAGGATCTGTTAGAGGTAGGTGTCTGGCTAATATTTATTAGCACTTATGGCATGACATTGTGCTTCTGCTTATATATTGGACTATATGCAAGAACTCATCACTTTGAACTCACCATCTAAGCCCAGTATGGTTTTACATCACACTTGTTTATAGAATGTGTTCTTTTAGCTGGCTGTAATATGTTCCTGGTGAAGATCTTCAGTAGTATCTATGTGGGAACTCTATGATAAGAAAAGGCTACTTTTTACCACAGCCCTGAATTGCATAAATTTCAGAAACTGTTGATGTTAAGTGTAATTTTGTGATATAAATGCTGTGCTGGTTATACTTAAAATGTGTCTGTGTCCATATTTATCCAAGGGCAAAAGAATTCTCAAATTTGTGACTGTCAGAAGAGCATATCAGTTTTACAGAATAGTGAATAAGCCCTGACAAATTCATACCAAGGTTTCTTGAACTGATTTTCTGTGAAACTTTGGATTACTGTCTGCATTGCTGCTACCAAGACTACAGCTGCTTTTTAACTCTTTTTCCTGGTTAGAAGAGAAGCTGATCATGCTCTGACAAGCCTAATTACTTAAAAAACCAAACCCAAACAAAAAGCCACAGTTGGCCTTATAGTCTTGACTTTGTTTCAAGATTACCTGTCATCTGATAAGTATAATTAAATTCTTGTAATGCTCTGCTTTCTTCTGAAAGGTGAAAATAAACCAGACGAAAATTCAAACAAAGATACTTCTGAAGAAAAACAGGAAGAAGATAATGACTATCATCAAAGTGATGAACAGGTGGGCTTACTTCTGATATAGGGCATTTCTAAGTTTTATTTTGTATTTCCACTTTATATTATTATTTTTCTTATATAATTTTTTTCCCTCTGACAGACACAAGATACAGTGTTCTCCCATGCTTTTGTGTAAACTTGAGCTTCATCTTTTTTATTTAGTAGCTGTGGACAAATTTGGTTTTGAGAATTTCATTAAGGTTTGATATTTATAATTATTTCTGAGTTTCCTGAATATTGGCTAAACTCTGTGTTGGCTTTCATCTCAACTGGATTTCAAGTAATTTGGACTCTTTATGTGAGAGTCTACTCCCATATAACTCTGCTGTATCAGGACTTATGGGCGTTGAAAGAAATGGGGCTGCATACCACACAGAAGTTGATTTCAGGATTTCTCCACTGACCAATTTCAGCGTTCCCCTTTTATTCATATTCTTTCATAAACAGCACTCAGTGTTGTCTTTTAGTTAACCAGAATTCCCAGGATTGTCCTAAACCAGTGTTTTAATCCCACACACTCGTATCATATGGTGGCTGTGTTCAGCCATGAGAGAAAAGCACATGCTATCATGCAGACCATGTAAGTGGTTTTCCACTTGAAGCACAACATTCTCTCTGTCAAAACACTTAGCCAAGGTTGGTCCTCCCTTTTGATTCCAATAAACTAAATGCAGGTGCAGAGTTACTCATCTTGTTCCCACATCTCTCCCTTTTTTGTTTTGACACGCAGGGTTCACTGCGAAGAGTCACAGGCTTCTTGTCTTTGGGTTTGTCCGATGCACTTCCAGAGGACTTGAAATATTAAAAACAGACAGATTATTAAAAAACCTGCTACTGTTATAAATATTCAGATCCTTAAATTGAGTCCCAGCGTTTGGGATTTAACCATTGAAAGTTATCAAACTCCTGGCAGACACTTTTTTTGGCTAAAGATCGAGTTTGAGACATCTGTGATTTTATTGCTTTAGCCAAATCTTGAATTTCACCATCGATGCTTGTAGTGAAGACATCCTGCAAATGTTTTCAAACTTGTGCCCAGTCACAATGGCTGTCATTCCATACTAATGGAGTGACACATAATCCTTTATGCTGCTCCTCCCAATTGCATTTTAAGGTCATCCTATTATTCATAGCATCTTGTCTATCCCCGATCCATGTTAAGGCTGCTTCTACTGCTTCCAGCCTGGCTAATATTTGATGGTCTACACTTGTTAGCATCGCCATTGATGTTGACATATTACCCAACACATTGGTCACTGTATGGGCAGTTTGTACTGAATGGACCAATGCAGCAATAGCCATGGCTGCGGTAGCTGCTATGATTATTGCAGAGATGATAAAAGCAATTAGCCATCCAATGAACCTTTTTGTTCAATTTCTTGACTGGGTTAACAGTTTCACCAATTTACTATATCCTGCATCATCCTCCCAGCTTCTGGTTAGGTTCACTGGGAGCTACAATTATGCTCTTCTGCTCATAGGAATTATTACTGATAAATGGAGAGTAGATACATTCTGATTTGTAATACAACTAAAATAATAAGGATTACCTACAGTAATGTAAAGGTATTGTTAGTCACACTAATCCCAAGGTCAGGTATGGCCAAGAAGACATATGGGTGAGAGGTACACACCATGACTGAGTCATTATGCCAGTTAGTAGGAGTTAGTCAATATAAGGAATTGTCCCTAGAATAGTATCCATGTGCTACATGTCTAATTAAAAGTGGCACTGCAGCCCTCCATAGTTTGCTCACCCAAGGGCCAGAACTGTTTTTCTATATTCCCTGTAGTAGTGGTCCTGAGAGACCCCCTTCTGTACATTTAAGGGTCTCCTTTGTAAGTTGTGCAAAGTTTATAGGTTTATAGGATGTGATGTTTTGGTGATCAAATGACCCCTTGGTCCCAAATCCATCATTTTTCCCCCAGGTAATCCAATGTTTATTATCCCTGGAGTTGTTAGTCTACATGGGGTCCACTGCACAGCATGTATCTGATGTGGTGCTTCATGAGAATCCACCACCTCCCTGGGCAGTCCATTCCAATGTCTGATTACCCTCTCGGTAAAGAATTTCTTCCTAACATCTAACCTAAACATCCCCTAGCAGAGCTTGAGACCATGCCCTCTTCTCTTACCAATAGTTGCCTGGGAGAAGAGACCAACCCCCACCTGGCTACAACCTCCTTTCAGGTAGTTGTAGAGAGTGATGAGGTCTCCCCCAAGCCTCCTCTTCTCCAGGCTAAACAACCCCAGCTCCCTCAGCCTCTCCTCATAGGACTTGTGCTCAAGTCCCTTCACCAGCCTCGTTGCTCTTGTCTGGACCTTCTCCAGCACCTCAATATCCTTCCTGAACGGAGGGGCCCAGAACTGAACACAATACTCCAGGTGTGACCTCACCAGAACTGAGTACAGGGAAAGGATCACTTCCCTGGTCCTGCTGGCTACACTGTTCCTGATCCAGGCCAGGATGCCATTGGTCTTCTTGGCCACCTGGGCACACTGCTGGCTCATGTTCAGCTTCCTGTCAATCCAAACTCCCAGGTCCTTTTCTGCCTGGCTGCTCTCCAGCCACTCTGTGCCCAGCCTGTAGCGCTGCAGGGGGTTGTTATGGCCAAAGTGCAGGACCCTGCACTTGGCCTTGTTGAACATCAACCTATTGGAATCAGCCCAACTCTCCAGTCTGTCCAGGTCCCTCTGCAGAGCCCTCCAGCCTTCCACTTGATTGACATTCCCCCCCATGTTGGTGTCATCTGCAAATTTACTAATGGTGGACTCAATGTCCTCATCTAAATCATCAATAAAGATATTAAACAGAACTGGACCCAACACTGATCCCTGGGGGACACCACTAGTGACCGTCCACCAACTGGATGCAGCATCGTTCACCACCACTCTCCAGGCTCAGCCATCCAACCAGTTCCTAACCCAGCACAAAGTGCCCCTGTCCAAGCCATGGGCTGCCAGCTTTTTCAGGAGTATGCTATGGGAGACGGTGTCAAAGGCTTTGCTGAAGTCCAGATAGACCACAACCACAACCTACCCCTCATCCACCAGGCGAGTCACCTGATCATAAAAGGAGATCAGGTTGGTCAGACAGGACTTGCCCTTCCTAAACCCATTCTGGCTGGGTCTGATCCCTTGTCCATCCTGTAGCTGCTGTGTGATTGCACCTAGGATGATCTGCTCCATAACCTTGCCAGGCACTGAGGTCAGGCTGACAGGCCTGTAGTTTCCTGGGTCCTCCTTCCGGCTCTTTTTGTGGATTGGCTTGACATTCGTCAACTTTCAATCATCTGGGACCTCCTGAGTGATCCAGGACTGTTGCTAAATGATGGAGAGTGGCTTCGCAAGCTCTTCCACCATCTCCCTCATCACCCTTGAGTGGATCCCTTCTGGTCCCATAGACTTGTCAGGATCCAAGTGGCTCAGCAGGTCACTAACTGTTTCCTCCTTGATTATAGGGAGGTCATTCAGCTTCTTATCCCTGTCTACAAGCTCCAGAAGCCAGCTGTCCTCAGGACAACCTGTCTTACTGTTGAAGACTGAGGTAAAGAAGTTGTTAAATACCTCAACCTTGTCCTCATCTTTGATAACTATGTTCCTGCCATATTCAATAAAGAATGGAGGTTTTCCTTGTCCCTCCTTTCGCTACTGATGTATCTATAGAAAGACTTTTTATTATCACTAACAGAAGTGGCAAGATCAAGTTCAAATTTTGCCTTCATCTCTCTGATTTTCTTTTGTCAAGACCTAACTATACTCCTAAACTCCTCCTGAGTAGCCTGCCCTCTTTCCCATAATCGGTAGGCTCTCTTTTTTACCCTAATTTCCTTCAAATCCCCCTGTTCAGCCAGACCAGTCGTCTTCCCCACCGGCTTGCCTTTTGGCAGACTGGGACAGCCTTCTCTTGTGCATTCAAGACTTCCTTCTTGAAGCATGTCCATCCCTCCTGGACCCCTTTGTTTTAAAGGGTAGTTTCCCAGGGTACCCTCAGAACTATTCTTCTGAAAAGGCTGAAATCTGGCCTCCCGAAGTTCATCGTAGAGGCTTTATTGATGGCCCTCCTTGCATCCTTGAGTATTGAAAACTCTATTATTTCATGGTCACTGTGCCCCAGACAGCCTCCAACCACCACATCTCCCACCAGCCCCTCTCTGTTTGTGAACAGAAGGTCTAGCGGAGCCCCATCTCTGGTAGGCTCATTTACCAGCTGGAGTAGGAAATTATCCTCTATACACTCTAGGAATCTCCTAGACTGCGTCTTCTCCCCTGTGTGGAGTTCCCAGCAGACATCCGGCAGGTTAAAGTCACCCACAAGAACAAGGGCTGGAGATTTTGAGACATCCACCAGCTGCTTGTAGAATAATTCATCATTCTCATCATCCTGGTTGGGTGGTCTGTAACAGACTCCCACCAGGATATCAACCTTGTTGGTCTTCCCCCTGATTCTGATCCACGGGCACTCAACCTTATTGTTACTGACTTCAAGTTCTACAAAGTCAAGAGACTCTTCAACATAAAGACATACAGAGCCACCCCTCCACCTCTCCTAACTCTCCTGTCCCTTCTGAAGAGCTTGTAGCCATCCATGGCAGCACTCCAGTCATGCGAGTCATCCCACCATGTTTCCGTGATGGCGACTACATCATAGTTTTCCTGCTGCCCAATGGTTTCCAGTTCCTCTTGTTTGTTACCCATACTGCGTGCATTGGTGTACATGTACTTCATCTGGGCTGCTGTTTTCACTCTTGCCCCGAGCTTTTCACCCTTAGGCTCATCTCTGGAGAGCCCGGTTTCAATTCCTTCCCCCTTCAAACCTAGTTTAAAGCCCTCCTGATCAGCCCTGCCAACTTACGGGCTATAATCCTTTTGCCCTTGCTAGATAGATGAAACCCATCTGATTTGAGGAGACTAGGTACCATGGAATTTGCCTCATGGTCAAAAAAACCAAAATTCTGCCAGTGGCACCAATCCTTGAGCCACCTAATGATGAGATGGGTTTTCCTACTCCTCTCCTCATTCATCCCTGCTACTGCAGGAATAGAGGCGAACACCACCTGTGTTCCTGTCCCATTAACTAATCTACCCAGCACTATGAAATCCTTTTTAATCACCCTGGTACTTCTTCCGTTGATGTCATGGCTGCCAGCTTGAACTACCAACAGTGGATAATAATCTAAGGGCCGAATTAGCTCAGGGAGTCTCCTACTAATATCCCTCACCCGGGCCCCAGGAAGGCAGCAGACCTCCCTGTGGGATGGGTCCGGTCGACATATAGGACCCTCAGTTCCCCTCAGAAGGGAATCACCCACTACAACTATCCTTCTCTTTTTCTTTATAGCTGTGGTTTTAATCCGTCTGGTAGGCAGGGTGGAACCAGGAGACTCTCCAGACAGATCTTCCTCCTGACTGTCCTCTACCTGATTCTCTGGGTCCAGGGCCTCAAATCTGTTCTTTAAGGGCACCCAGGGAGGTGATGGGGGCTGGGAGGGGATTCTTTTACCTCTCCGATTAGGGACCTGTTTCCATTCCCCCCCATCTACTTGGTTTGCCCCATCTGCCTCATGGCAGATGGGCATTGTTGCCTGAAAGAATCATGAGGGAGCCAGAAAATAGACTCAACAGGCAAATTTAGTAGAGATAAGATAATAGAGTAGTTTTAATAGAAGGCCTTCAACCACAGGGGTAAACAGAGACGTGCGAGCGTGTCCAGGGCGTTCCACAATTTAAGGTATTATCCCAACCAACCCCAGATCTATCCACCTCCCAGATCCTCCCCCTGGCACATCTCTCTGGAAATTGAGGCAGGAGTCTCGGGGACCCCCTCTTCCTCATCTTCCTCTTCGTCACAGCACGTCCAGTCCTTGAAGCTCCTTCAAAGTTCTGGATTTTGAAGGATGCTTTGACTATGATGTATCTTGTTGTTCAAGCCAAGGTGCACATGTTCTTAAACAGAAAGAAGGACTACCTTGAGGGAAGTCTAAACAAGCTAAGGAATTTAGAAAGTTAGATATGAAATGGGGCAATAGGGTTGGGTAAATGTGTAAACTACTGTGTTAAAGGGTGGCATATTATACAGCTACATTAAAATCTACATTTACTACACAACTACTTCTAAAATCTACAAAAAGCTAAAAAAAATCCAAAAAGCTCTGAGACATCAGTCCCCCATTTTAGAGATGGACAAAACTCTTATCTTGTCCAATCTCTACCACCTATACTTAACATTATACCAGAAAGATGACTCACAACATTAATCATACATTATGCAGATCTAACAATATATACAACTAACCTGAATATCTGCTTTATCCAGGTTCAGATTTGGTAACCATTAAGTAAGTTTATAGAAGTTTATCTCTTATAAACCTGATGAGACATCCTCAGGAATTCCCCAATGTAGAATTAAAGCTTGTTGCCAAATTTCAGCCAAATCCATAGTGCAAATCTAGCACTCACTTTTATGAAGAACATTGGATACATTTTTACTAAAGCCAAATGGAAATTTTGGTTCTAAACCCAATCCATAGTTACCAGTGGTATTAGACAATACACACAGAAAAAACAGTTTAAACATAGTTTTAACAGTCCCTGGTTTTTAGTAACAGTCTCTGTTGTTCCACTTGTCTCAGGAACAGAGGCTTTCATCCTCTGGATAACGGATCCAGGGTCCTTTGCCCACAACTCTGACCATGATGGAGATGGTCAGCAGAACTTGAAACAGTTTTTTCCATTTGGCTTGCAGGGGTTCAGTTCCATCACTTAACATAGGCTCAGTCCCATGGGCCTAGATGACATGACGAATCTCCGCAGTTCCTGCAAAGTAGAGCCTAAACATTTAACAATTTTGCAATTTAATTTTCCCTTATGTGATTATACGGATCATGTTGTTTCTCCGCTTTGGATGTATGTGGATTCTTTAGTAAGGCCATAGGCGAGGCCTGATCCCATATCATAAATGTTTCTTGACAAACCCTGTTTATTTGTGCCTTGTGAGTCAATGAAGTGTGACTCTCTGTCCAATGACAATCTCACAGGAACTCCAAATCTTGGAATTCCTGCATCTTGACTGTGTGACAGGAACTCGAGCTTTTATAACATAAAATGATTAACTGCCAGTCACAGATCTATAGGCCAGTTAGGAGCTTATCAGAAGCAGGCTGTGTCTGAATGCAACACCAAACAGCACCCTGGCAGTGCCAGTAGCTCATCACAGAGAGCTTGCACTCTCCAGACAGATTACAGGCCTTATTGGGGGACAGACCATCCTGCCACAGTCTGGCCCAGACTGCAGTCAACCATCTTTACCTCCTGGAGTGGTAGTGCAAGTACCTCTTGCCTTCGTGGCGAAGCATCCTCACATTGGGTTAGGTGCACTCATGTATATGTGCCTATATGTGTATATGAACACCAACAAAACAGCTATATTACAATAAAGCTAGGAAACAATCTAAGCAAATCATCTAAGTGATCTAAACACATCATCCCATCTACAATGTCTTAAAGATTGCAGGCAAGATGCAAGCCAGGTCTCATGGTTCCATGGGAAGGTCCACAGAACCAGTCCTTCAATTGCAGTACTGCAGTCACCTTCTAACCTCCCTTTCCATCCTAACACAGGACTCTTCTTCTGTGCTTCACACACTCCTAGATGACACTGAATGACAAAGCATTTTAGAGGCATAAGGTAGATAAATTTGATCTCACAATCACATGAAATCCTATGTGGATTTCCCCACCAAAGCAATCCAGGGTGGAATCTCTTTCACAAGCTGGAGTAGTCTAAGAGACAGAGATATTCCAAACGGTGTTCACAAAATGCTGTCAAACTACTGGGACAGAACATGTACAAATATGAATATTGAAAACTTTAAAGTAATTAGTGTAGTAAAAGCAATATGAGCTTCCAATTCTGCTGCAATTAAACTAACAGTGAAATAAGCCTAAAAGCAACAAAGGACAGAAGACAGTGAAAACAAAAATACAATAGTCATTGCACTGTCTGGTGTTTTGACAGTATTATTTTAATGGAGTCTGATTCTTGTATACACCACCTTTGGAGGCCACAGGCTTGTGAGAAACAGTCTCTAAATATTCCCCAATTTGTGAGAAACAGAATCTTGGGATATAATCAGTTTTCAAACTGGAATTTATTATATGGTAAAAGCAAACAGCATGCTGGGTGAGCAGGAGGAGAACTGATTCTCCTGAGCCTGTCACACCAATACAGGGTAAGGATCTGGTATTTAGTTTAGACATATACATATTCATTACATGACATCCATATACATTTTACATTGCTATTTCAGGTATTCAACATATGTTTTCTTTCACAGCTAAATCTAATTTCTTATCTTTACACTAGGTTATAAATTCATGCATTTCCTGACAAAAGGCGCCAAACATCTCATTGACCTGACCCGATTCAGCCATACTTTAGGTTTGGGAAAGCTGGAGAGGCCTGGTCTGTTTTATGTCTTTATGGGGGTGTAATTAAGTTTTACAACCTGCTTGTTTTCTTTTTTCCTGAGTTTGTAATAACCCATTTGTTCCTTCGACACAAATCAGAATTTTTGTTTATCACAGGCTGATCTTACAACAATTCTTGTGTGACAGAAGCTTTTTCTTATTGGTCTTTCTTGTTTACTTACTCATGACCTGAGCATCTCAGGGATTCTTATTACAGTCCAGAACTTTTGTCTTGGTGTGTCAAATGATAAGGCCTCTTGTGTTGGTGTGTCTCGCTTGGAGTTGTTAAGGCATGTTCTGTTACTCGTTCACTTCTGCACAAAGTTGTTTCCATATGACTCTTAGCCTGAGTTCTGGTGGCACAGCTTTCAGGTCTGTCTACTGGAAAAAGCTTTCTCCCATAGTCAACTTCTGATACATCATTAGTTCACACTGAGAACAAAACGGTGGCCCCCCCTTTTGGTTCTGCTACAGCCCCCCGAGCTGAATCAGGGCACAGAGGGCAGGAATATTCACAGGCTGCAGGCCTGGAACAGACCCAGAACACATAGAGGTCAACAGATAGTTCTTCTCTCCCCCCCACTTTCCGTGTTAGTTAGTTCAACGGGAGAGGGGAGGAGGGGCCGTACCTGGCCTCCCGCACCGTGTCCATTCCCGCCGGGCTCCCTCTGGGAACTGCCTTTTTCGCTGTTACAAAAAATATCTTTCTTCGTTTTCGACTCCCTCTGTACTCTGTTGCTATGGCAACGATTATGAGCCAGGGCAGTGCCACGGGTTGCAGGGTCGGCTTGGGGGCTGGCCCGAGGGCAGGGGCGGGGACGGTCCAGGGCTGGACCACGCCTCCTGCCACTTCCCTTTCCGAGACAGAGATCCACCCGACCCGGTTGGTGGCTCCGCCCACGCCGGCTGCGGGGGCCCGGAACCTAGCTTCCCTTCGGCATGGGGGAAAACCGAAGGTGTCGGGGGGAGCGTGGGGGCTATCCAGCCGCCCTCGGTAACCGAAGTAGCCGTTTCGCCACTCGCTGCAGAAGCGGCGACTTCCCCCGGAGCGTCTGCCACCACCCCCCTTTCCGAATAAAAGCGGCGGCAGCGCTGGCAAGGGCAGGGGCAGTTCCTTCGCTTACCGCAGAAGCGACGGTCGCGTTCGGAGAGGCAGCGAGGGCTCCGTCGCTCTGTCTTCGCTCACGGCGGCTTCGCTTGTAGCAGGCGATTCGCCCACAGATGCGGAGAGACCCGGAGCGAGGGTCCCCTCGGTCCCGCGGCAGCGCCTGGAGTCGTCCTCCGCCCCGCCCGCGTATTTGGAGGGATCAACCGGTCTCTATCCTCGTCGCCCGAGCCTCCGACAGTTAGCCCTCTTCAGTTAGAATGAAGCTCTGGAACAACGCAGCCTTAAAGTTCTGCATTGAACTTTTGTCCAGATCCCTTTTAGGTTGAATGGTGCTTAATATTAAGCTGACAAAATACTAGACAGCCTTTTTTTTTAATGGCACTGCATGCATTTCACTTTTAAAAATACTGGTATTCTATATTTTCACCTTTTAGATTAATAAATGCTGCATGTGAAATGCATAATGGGAACTGCAGAAAATTCTGTCAACTAGCCCTGTTTGCTTTTTCCTGAAGGTAAGCCTCTGCTTGGAATGCAATAGCAGTAAATTACGTGGATTGAAAAGAAAATGGATCCGCTGCTCAGCACAAGCAACAGTCTTACATCTAAAGAAGTTAATTGCTAAAAAACTTAACCTTTCTTCTTTTAATGAGGTAATGTTTTAATGTTTAAAAATTATTTTTCAAATGAAAATCTTATAGATTATTTTCAAAACAGTGTCTTTCAAACAGACTAAAAAAATGAAACATACACTATTTCTCAATATAAAGGAACTGAAAATGGCTATTTGAGGAGCTGAATGCAAAAAATAGATTTTTCTCCAAATTTCCCTCCTCATCTTTAAGGAAGTTTTTCATCATCCCTTTTTTTCTCTCCCTCAGCTACAATGAAAATAGAGCTCTTACTGGCTCTTGGCTTTATTGACAGTGTAGCTCAGTGTGTTGTTCCATGATGTCTCAGTTTAAATGAGATACAAGTGTTTTGCTGAGGATGAGTTATGAGGAACACCCAAACTACTCCCTCTAAGCAATTGGAAATCCAAAATTAAAAGGCTCCAATTGAGAAAAATGTGGAAAAAGGAAAAAATAACAGCCCTTTATTAAAAGATATATGTGTATTGGCAGAACAACAAAAGAAAACAAGTAAAACAACCAAACAATACTCCTATACTCAAAAATAATCCCATTCAAAACAAACAAACAAACAAACAAACATAAAAAGGTTAACAGTTCAGTTTGTGCCCTTTGGTGCAATTCTAACCACAGTCATCAGGGGGTGCTGTTGGATCACTGGAGATGCAAAACTTGCAGTGTTCTGTGAGTCAGTCAGCAGGGGGCGCTGTTGGATCACTGGTGGTTGCCACGTGGGGGGTCCCCGGGTGTGCTAGAGAAACCGACAATGGAGCTCTTCCCCTCACCAGGAAAAGGGAGAGAGGAGGGAAAGAAAGCAAAAGGTCCTTCCCAACAGGAACTCATTCTGTCCTGCTGGCTGAGTTGTATGGTGTGGCTTTCCCCTCTCCTTTGATGTGCACAAAAACCGTCTGTCCTGCTGGCTGAATTGTGTGGTGTAGCTTCCCCTCTCCTTTGGTGTGCACAAGAGCTGCTACCAAAAAAAAAA
>NW_020956248.1:112860-120360 GCF_003031625.1 Empidonax traillii
GAAAAAAAAGAACTCCTCATCCCTCCCCACAGACAAGATCCTGAGGGCCATCAACTTGGAATGTGGTTTTACCAGCCACTTCTTCTGTGTTACTCAATTGCCTAAGCCACAGTCAATCTGCCCATTCAACATCCCCTTCACACGTGTTTTGTTTGGTGGCTGTAACTGAAGGGTTACACTGCCCTAGAAGAGATTTTTCACTTTGCCGAGAATTATACAATCATTGAACGGCTTGGATTGGATGGGACCTAAAAGTTCATCAAGTTTCAACCCCCCTGCTATGGGCAGGGACACCTTCCACTAGACCTGGTTGTTCAGCATCCCATCCAACCTGGCTTTGACCACTTCCAGGGATGGGGCATCCACAACTTCTCTGGGCAACCTCTTCCAACGTCTCATTACCCTCACAGTAAAGATTTTCTTCCTAATATCTAATCTAAACCTACTCTCTGTCAGTTTAAAGCCATTACCCATTGTCCTATGCCCCTGTAAAAAGTGCCTCTCCAGCTTTCTTGCAGACTCCCTTTGGGTATTGTAAGGCTGATGTAAGGTCTCCCCAGACCCTTCTTTTCTCCAGGCTGAACAACCCCATCTGTCTCAGCCTGTCGTCATAGGAGAGGTGCTTCAACCCTCAAGATCATATTCTTGACCCTCCTCTGGACTTGCTCTGACAGGTCAATGTCTTTCTTGTCTTTGTCATGGGTTTACTCTGGGCCAATTTTTCCTCACCCCCACCCCCCAATTGCTATAAGTTGAGAGAAGGTTTATGCAGACAAAAGAGATCTGATGTGGGGAGAATAATATTAGGATTTATTACTAGCAAGATAAAAACTAAAGATCTATATATACAACAATTCTAATTAGGAAAAAGTGCTATGTATTTACATAAATACCCCTCCCCCCTTGTATCAGTTCAGGAGGAGAAGCAGTCTCTTTTCCATTTCTAGAGCTACAGGTTTTCTAAATAATTTTGCAGCACTTGAAATTTCCTCTTCTATTATCTCTAGGATGACAACTCCGATTTGTCGCAGCTGGAACTGTCTCTCTTTCTGTCAGGGTTTGACTCGGCCACTGCCTCTCTGGGCAGTCTCTGCCCATATTCTCCACCAAAAATGTCATGGTTTTGCTCTGGGTCAATTTGTTTTCACACCCCCCACACAATTACTATTAGTTGAGAGAAGGTTTATGCCGACAAAAGAGACTGGATTTGGGAAAAATAATACAAACATTTATTACTAGCAAAATCAAAATAAAAGCTACTAAAGAACTACATCTACAATAATGCTACTTAGGTAAAAGTACCGAGTATTTACAGAAATACTCCTCCCCTCTTTATATCAGTCCAAGGAGGAGAAGCAGTCCTTTTCTCCATTCTCGGAGTTCCAGCTCTCTCTCCAGTAACTCTGCAACACTCTTGTTGCAGCTGGAACTCATTCATCTCTCTCTCGCTCTGTGTCGGCCTCCAGGGTTGGGCCTAACCCCCTCCTGGGCTAAGACCGGAGGCTGGGGGTTACCCAGGTTCTGAAGGTTTTTCTCTTCCATGGGGCTTGCAAGGGGACACTTGCTTACCATGGATCTTCTTCCACGGGGTTACAGGGGATAATGGTTTATGAGTCCACCCCTGTTCCCTATGGAGGTCCCTCCCATGGGAGAACAGTCCTTGATAGACCTCTCCAGCATGGGTCTAGCATGGATCCCTTACTTGGATCCCCACATCTCACCCAAGCCGTTCTTGCTCCAGTGTGAGGTTCTCTCAGGGTCACAAATCTCCAACACCAGCAGCATGGATCTTTCACTGAAATCCTAACATCTCACCCGAGCCGTTCTTGCTCCAACGTGAGGTTCTCTCAGGGTCACAAAATCTTCAACAGGACTCTGCTTCATTTCAGTCCTCTCTCATAGAGTTTTGACTTCCTGGTACATCTACAAGCTCCTCTGTTAGCCACATGGGGGGTCTCCTCACCCCAACAATCTTCTACAGGTAGCAGGGATTTATTTTTTGGTCTTTACTCTGCTGAAGGGAGAGAGCAAAAGGGGGGAGAAACAGCCCCTCCTTCTTCGAACTTCTCTCTCCTGCTGCAGCTTCAGCTGCCAGCTTCAACCTTGGACACTCCATTATCTCTCTGCTGGAATTTCTCTGCAGCAGTTTCTCGTCCAAGCAGTCAGTCCTTCTTTAAAGTTTTTTTTTTCTTCACTCTCTTACAAAAGAGAAGGAGGGGCTTCAGTGCTACACCTGCCCCCGGCCCAAGCCGGGGGAGGCCTGGCCCTCCTTGGGCCCACTGCCTCTCTCCTACATGGCTGCAAATTTCAACTGATTAACCCCTTTCTCTTCCGTTTTCTTAAATATGTAATTAGCAAAGGCAATACTGTGAGTTTTAATTGGCTTTTTGTCTGGAAATCCACCTGGACAAAATCATTCTCAGCCCCAGGGGCTGGCCATCTGGGCAAAACCACGATATTAAGGTTGGAAAAGACCTCCAAGATCATCAAGTCCAATCATCAACCTAGCACCACGACCACGTTCCCCATTAAACCATGTCCTCGAGTGCCATATCCATATGTTTTTTGAACACTTCCAGGGATGGTGACTCCACTACCTCCCTGGGTAGCCTCTTCCAATGCTTGACAACCCTTTCAGTGAAGAAATATTTCCTAATATCTAATCTAAACCTCCTCCGGTACAACTTGAGGCCATTTCCTCTGATCCTGTCACTTGTTACCTGGGAGAAGAGACTGACACCCACCTCACTGCAACCTCCTTTCAGGTAGTTGTAGAGAGCGATAAGGTCACCCCTGAGCCTCCCTTTCTCCAGACTAAACAACCCCAGTTCCCTCAGTCACCCTTCATAAAACTTGTATTCCAGACCCTTCACCAGTTTCATTTCCCTTCTCTGGACACACTCCAGCACCTCAATGTCTTTCCTGTAGTGAGGGGCCCAAAATTGAACACAATGTTTTGGGTGCAGCCTCACCAGTGCCAAGTACAGGGGGATGATCACTTCCCTAGTCCTGCTGTCCGCACTATTTCTGATACAAACCAGGATGCCATTGGCCTTCTTGGACACCTAGGCACACTGCTGGTTCATGTTCAGCCAGTTGTTGACCAGCACCCCTAGGTCCTTCTCCGCTGGTCCCATTTCCAACCACTCTGCCCTAAGCCTGTAGTATAGCATGGTGTTCTTGTGACACATTTTGTACTGATATTGGTGATTGCCCTAACCCTGATGCAAGACCATGCACTTGGCCTTGTTGAACTTTATGAGGGTCACATGGGCCTACTCCTCAAGCCTGTCAAGGTCCCTCTGGATGGCATCCTTTAGTGAATCAACTGCTCAACACGGCTTGGTGTCATCTGCAAACTTGCTGAGGGTGCACTCAATCCCACTGTCTATGTCATTGATGATGATATTAAATAGTATATAGGTCTTAGTACAGACCCTTGAGAGTTTCCACTCGGAATTTTTCCATTGACAGAAACTCTTTGGACACAGACATCTAGCCAATTCCTTATCCATCTGACAGTCCATCTATCAAACACATATCTCTCCAATTTAGAGGCAAGAATGTTGTGGGTAACTATCAAAGGCCTTACAGAAGTCCATTTAGATGATATCTATGACTCTTCCCTTGTCCACTTGTGCAGTCGCTCCCTCGTAGGAGGCCACTAGATTTTTCAGGTCCTTTTTTTCAGTCACTTTTTCCAGTCATTGGGGGACTTCATCAGACTGCTATGTCTTTTCAAATATGATGGAGAGTGATGTAGCTATTACACCAGCCAATTCCCTCAGGCCCCTGGCATGCATCTCATTGGGTCCAATGGATTTCTTTATGTTCAGGTTCCTCAGGTGGTCTTGAACCTGATCTTCTCCTAAGAAGGGAGGGACTTCATTCCCCCAGTCCCTGCCTTGAGGTGCTGGGGCTTGAGAGATGTGGGAAGAGAGAATACTATTGAAAAATAAGGCAAAAAAATTGTTGCGTACATCAGCCTTCTCCATGATGATTATCACCAGTTCTCCTTTCTTATTTATTGTCAAGGATACATTTTCTTTAATCTTCCTTTTCTGACCAACTTACCTGTAAAAGCCCTTCTTATTATTCTTCACATCCCTTTCCAAATTCAGATTCAACTGTACCTTAGCTTTCCTGGTCCCATGCCTACACATATAGGCAGCCTCCCTATATTCTTCCCAGGATACATGTCCCTGGTTCCACTGCCTATGGATTTCCTTCTTACACTTTAGTTTGACCAGGAGGTCCTTACTGAGCCATGCTGGTGTTTTGCCTTCCTTGCCCAATTTCTTATACATGGGAATCAAGAGTTCTTCTGCTCTAAGAAAACTGTCCTTTAAAAGAGCTGTCAACTCTCTTAGGTTCCTTTGTCCATGAGGGCATTTTCCCAGGAGGTCACACCAACTTATTCCCTAAGCAACTGAAAGTTTGCTCCCCTAAAATTCAGGGTCTTGACTCTGCTCTTCACCTGGCCCATATCCCTCAAGATTATGAGTTCCACCCAGGGCATAATCACTGCAACCCAGGCTGCCACCACTCTTGGCCTCTCTAATTAGTTCATCTCTCTTGGTGAGCAACAGGTCCAGTGACCCTTCTCCTCTGGTCAGGCTTTCTATCATCTGGATTAAGGAAGTATACTCAACACACACCAAGAGTCTACTGGACTGCTTATAGCTTGCTGTGCTGCTTTTCCAGCAGATGTCAGGGTGATTGATGTCTCCCAGCATGATCAGAGCCTGCCAGTATGATGCTTCCTGTAGCTGAAGTAACACTTAGTCAACAATGTCAACCCCTGGGGTTCACCACTCATGACTGGCCTATATCTGGATTTCATGCTGCTGATCACAACCCTTTGAGTCTGGCAGTTTGCTCATTGTTCTGTCCGCTTAGCTCATTCCTACTTCATTAGTTTGTCTGTGAGGTTTTCATGGGAGACGTATCCCTGATTGATTGCTCAGTTACTTGTCCTTGTAGAATGTATGGGAAACGTGAATCCATTTATATGTTAGGGAGCAGTTAGAGCAAGCTGTTCCCTACAGGAATGGAGAAGCAGTGCACAAATAACAGCTAGGGAGGCCAGGGTCTTGCCAGCCAGACCCTAGACCTACAGCACCCAAGCAAGACAGACCCAGAGATCATAGCCAGATTCAAACAAGAGCTCAGATCATCAGGGAAGTTTGTGGTGATGAGGTCCTTAGGGTCTTGAACCAAGACATGGGCTATGCAAATGTTATATGGCAGTTTTAAATCAGTACTTCATCTGTCACTATTCCTTAAAGCTACTAATATTAAAGATAATTTTCCAATCCATTGCTTTGGGTCTTGTCCTACAGTTTTCTTTAGACTATTTTTACGAGTCTGATTCATTATTTCGACCATTCTGGGTGATCGTGGGTGGTAGGATGTATGCAGTCTTTGTGTAATTCCCAGGTGACTCATTAAGGCTTGAGTTCTTTCACTTAATAAAGTCCCTCCTTATCTGATCCTTTGTCTGTGGGTGTTCCATACCTACAGATAATTTCCTTAAACTGATGTTTTACAGTTGCAGAGGCTATGGCTATGTTCCTTTAGTTTCAACCCATCCTGAAAAGATACCTCTAATGTCAAGGTGTCATGTTAAACCCATCTGGCAGCTAAGCAACAGACAGCCACTCCCTCATTTCCCCCATAGTGGGATGGGGGAGGGAATCGGTAGGGTAAAAGTGTGAAAACTCATGGGTTGGAATAAATACAGTTTAATAATTAAAAAAAGGAGGGGGGAAAAAACCATAAAGAGAGAGCGTCCCCCCTCTACCACCAGCAAGAAAAACAAATGATACAAAAGAAAACAATTGCTCACCACCGACTGATGGATGTCCATCCAGTCCCTGAGCAACAGCAACCCTTGGCAACCTCCACAGCATCATATGGTATGGAATATCCCTTTGGTCAGTTGGGGTCAGCTGTCCCAGCTGTGTTCCCTCCCAACTTCTTGTGCACCCCCAGCCTATTCCCTGTTGGGGCAGTATGAGAAGCAGAGAAAGCCTTGACTCTGTGTAAGCCCTGCTCAGCAATAACTAAAACACTGCTGTGTTATCAACACTGTTTTCATCACAAATTCAAAACCTAACCCCATATTAGTTACTATGAAGAAATGTAACTCTATCCCAGCCAAACCTGTACACAAGGAAAAAATGATATTCTCCTTTAGTTCATGGAAGTTTATGTGTGCAATCCATTTGCAGTATTTTCCAAGTTCCAAGGTTTTTCTGATGCAGTGGAGGTGGTATTTTAGTTTTATTAGTTTGCTTTTGTATCATTACAGTTTGGTTTTGTATCATGCACTTATAAATTATGTGCTCAATTTCTTGTTTCATTTTGTGGCCAAATATAAATTCCTTGATCTAGAGTGACATACTCCTTCATGTAACATATTTTGACAATCAAAGATGCTTTGCCTTCTTTCAGACAACCAATCATCAGGAAGAAATTAAGCCCTCTAACAATACCTTTTAAATGTTAGTGACTCAGACATTACTTTATTCTGGCCAGAGATAGGTAGTGAATCATTCCAGCTACCCATATCCCTTTAAAGACTTTTCACATATTTATACATTTTAGCAAACAAAGAAATTAACATTCATTGGTTCTAAGTTACACAATTCTCATAATTTAATTAGTATTCTATCCTTTATTGGCTAATTTGGTCTGCATTCTTTGGTCCTCTTATCACTCTTCCTTAGACAGAGATGCTCCAACTTTCAGGTTGTAATGTCTTTGTTATTCCCCTCTGTATATTCTGGTTACTCTAACATGTCTTTGAAGGACCATAAATTTAAGATACCAAGTATTCAATCCTCAGCTCCCTCAAGCTTTGTTTATTGAAGCTTATCAGAGTTAGTCCAGAAAAATTCAAAGATTTGGTGATTTAAAGATCAGATCAACAATAGTTTGTAAGAAAAAAAGAACCTAGACAACTGATCCAATTAATTAGGATTTTAGGAAAACCAACACTGGTATCCATGTTTTCTTATTTTTTTACCTGTTTCAAACTATCAATTACTCTGAGTTGACTCATCTATTTGATCACTAAACTGTTTCTTAATATTGTTTTCAGTCTCTCATCTGCTTATATATTTTTCCCACTATCTCTCTGAGCTTGTAAAACAAATCTCTGGTTTTCTTTCATCACTATTGGTCTTCCGTTGCCTGCTTTCCATCCTCCTTTCTCCCAGTCATAAGTCTAGTATTTTATTCCATTATTTACATAATCATTTTTTATAGAGATAATGGGTTCTGTTTAAAGGATTGATGTCTTTTAATAACTTCTATAGTAGCCTATACTTCTGCTGTTTGAGATAATCTTTTGGTGTGGGTTGACCCTGGCCAGCAACTAAGTACCCACAGAGCCACTTAGCCCCTACTCAGTGAGATGGGTGAGAGAATAAGAACAGAAAAAATGAGAAAACTTATGGGTCTAGATAAAGACAGTTTAATAAGTGAAGAAAATAG
>NW_020956248.1:121705-127786 GCF_003031625.1 Empidonax traillii
CCACATGGTGAAATTGCAAACCGGAGAGAGCTCACTCTCCCTGGGCAGTAAATCATGGCTTAGAGAAAACAACACAAGGTCACCTGAACATTCCTCAGGTCTTTCTCACTCTGACTGCTACAGGTTAACCTTGGCCCACACTCAGATGCCCACCCAGCCACTCACTCAACTCCCTTCCTCAACAGGACATTTGAGGACAATTACTACAATTCACACCACAATTTACTTCTAGTTTATAAGGCATGTCATCTATCGTCTAATCACATGATAACAGATCCTAAGTCATCTAAACAAACCATAAGGGCTTAATTAACTTACTTAAATTCATAGTTCTTGCAAGATGTTATCAGAGGCAGTGTAATAATACGATACAGAATAACTAAGCAATACAGACCTTAGATGACTAAAAGATCAAGGCTAAATAAGCTAAAAAGATGTAGCCAGGGGTTTATACTGCACCCACTGTTGTCATGATACATTATACTTGCTCATCTAGAAATTTGAGTCGACCCCAGATAATGCTGGTGTGACTGGTCATCTGTTCTCTCTTCCTGGCTCTGCTGTTCCAAGGTATCACCTGCAGGCCCTGGATTTCTGGAAGTGGATTCCGCAGTTTTTCATTCCAGCTTGTGATAGAGCTGTATATATTTAGCTGGCAACCACCTAGGTCCTGCAGGAAGAAGAACACAAGCATACCCTCTTCCCCGAGTAATTAGCTCAACAGGTCCTTCCCACTGATGTGTCACAGGATCTTTATACCAGACCTTTGGTTTAAATGCTGAAAAAGGGTTTTGCTGAAAAATGTCATTGTACTGCAGTACTTGGAGACACATCGTCTTGTATATACAAAAAATTTAGAGCATATAGGGTCTTTTGTACCCGATCATGCACTGAGGTTAGGGTATTCTCCCTTTTATGTTTTTCCAGCATCGCTTTCAGAATGCAATAAGTACATTCCACAATAGCTTGGCCAGTGGGAACATGAGGGATACCAGTAACAAGTGACTTCCCAGTCCTGCAAAAAAAATGTAGCATCGAAACAGCAGTGTAGGCAGACCCACTGTCGGTTTTGATGGATTTTGGCACACCTATGACTGCAAAAGCAACAAGCCTGTGGCTTTGTCCGAGTTTAAATGAGACAAGGGCCTTTTGCTGAGGATGAGTTAGGACAAAAGACCCAAACTTCTCTTTCAAAGTAATTATAAATCCAAAATTAAGAGGCTCCGATTGAAGGAAAACAAATTATGGAAAAGGGAAAATAACAGCCCTTTATTAAAAGGTATATGTGTATTAACAGAAACATGAAAAAAAACCCAAGTAAAACAACCAAACAACACTCCTATACCCACAAATAACCCCTTCAAAAAACAAAGTGATAAACTGGCAAAAGGAAGAGTAAACAGTTCAATTTTTGCACCCTTTTGTGCAGTTCCAGCCACAGTCAGCAGGGAGCGCCATCGGGTCACTGGAGATGCAAAACTTGTAATGTCCTGTATCAGCCACCAGGTGGCACTGTTGGATCACCAGAGATGCAGAACTTGCAATGTCCGAAAACTCAGCATGTCGACCCCCCGCTTCCCCTCCCACACAGTGGGAAGGAGAAAAAGGGAGAGGGGAAAAAGGGACCCGACAATTTCACTTACTCTGACTGGTCAAGAAAACTGCTTTGCCCAATCCTTTCTCTTTGGCTCTGTCCTCTGGGAAGGAACGATGCAAGGGAAAAAGACAAAAAAGAAAAAAAAACCTCCAGGGCAGGAAACAAAACCAATAGCTCTTATCTGGGAAAGAAAAAAAAATAAATCAGGCAAGTCTCCCTGCTGGCTCAGTTGTGAGCAGAGAGCTGAAACTGCACCCAGCCACACCTCCCAACCTCAGTTCCAGCCCTACCATAGCCCCCCAGCACCTCCCTCTCCTTGTCCAGGAGTTGAGAGAAAAAGAACAAAAGGTCCGGCTAGCCTTTTGTGCTCTTAAGTGCTTATATTGATAGTTCGGGGTGGGGGGGAAGGGGGGGGGGAAGGGAGAAAATTCTCTGCCTGGTTACAAGAGCTAGCTAAAACCACGACAGGCTTTGACCGTCTTTAGCTTTTTTACCTGTTCTAGCAGATGCATGAATGTAACCAGAAAAAGTGACAACCGTAACATGTAAGTATTTAAAGGTCCCAAAGGAGGGCACATGTGTAACGTCAGTTTGCCACAGTTCGTTGCTCAAAAGACCTCGGGGATTAACTCCTCCTGCCATGGGCAATGAGGTAAATACCTGACAATCAGGGATGCACGAATGATATCCCATGCCTGTGTTCTGGTTCAACAGAAAGATTTCTTCTACAATTGGTCCTGGCAACCTGGTATGAGAATGAATATGACAAACAAAATAAGCATGGTGACAAGAACGTACCAAATGAGACAAACACATAAAGCATTCAAACAACAGGTTGTTATAGAATTCTCTGATGAAAGAGTCTCCAATCCGAGCTATGATACCTACAACATATTGAGAGTCACAAACAATATTTAAAGCTTGGTCACTGAATAACTCAAATGCTTTTATAGCCACAGAAAGCTCGACAATCTGTGTTGATGCAGAAACCGTAGGTTCTCTTTGTACCTTTTCCGGTACTACCTGTAAGTCATAAATTCGCAGGGACTGTTGTACCACCATAAAAATGTGATCAGCCATCAGTGAATTATCTGCTGCTTTTAAGATCTCATCCATATAGTGATATAATGTGAGCTTTCGGGAACTGCTGTCTTACTGGCTGTAATGCAGAATCAATGACTAACTGGCAGATTGTAAGGCTATTCATCATCCATTGAGGCAATACAACCCACTGATATCATCAAATAGGAGCTCTGTAATTAATACTGGGAACAAAAAAAGCAAATCTTTTCACTATTTTTCTCATGTAACAGGATGGTAAAAAAACAATCCTTCAGATGCAGAACAACCATGTCTCAAAAGTCAGGGATAAGCATTGGATTAGGAATCCCAGGCTGCAATGCTCTCATAGGTTGAAAGACAGCATTCACTGCTCTCAAATCTTGCAGCAATCTCCATTTTCCTGACTTTTTTGGGATTACAAATATAGGTGTGTTCAGAGACTGTTAGATGGAACAATATGTCCTGCTTCTAATTGCTCTTGTACTAATTTCTGTGCCCATTCTATCCACTCTGATTTTAAAGTCCATTGGTCCACCCAAACCTGAGTGCCTGTTTTTCAGGCTAATTTGAGCTGCAGCTGTTGTACAGTGGCCTCTGAGAAAAACCCTGCTTTGAATCTACTTGTGTGATTAGCTGTAAATTCCACTGTTTGAGTATGTCTCTCCCCCATAGAGTACATGGAAGGGACAAGGGACAAAACATAGGGGCGGAGAGTTCCCTGTTGTCCGTCTGGCCCTATAACAGATAAAACTGCCTTTCTCTGCTGTGGAACCTGCATGCCGACTCCTGTAAACATCTGCTCCAGTATCCCCTGGACCAGTAAAGTACCTGTCTTCTACTTGCAATTTTAACAACAGCTGGCAGTCTGAGATTAAAGTCGACCAATAGATCTGCTGTGTATAAGTACTTCCAAAACCTCCCATTCTCTCTGTCTGATGATTTTTGTGCTGCTTCACATAAGGCAATAAAAATAACTGGATTATTTTTTTTTTTTCCCTTGTGGCATGCAACATGGGGGATATGCAGTCCACAGCATTATTTTAATTTAACCTTTGTAGTCAGAATCAATGAGTCCAGGAATAACAAAAAGACCACTTTAGTTGGCAGATGAACAACCTAAAAATAAGGTCACACGTACTGTCGGGCAGAGGTCCATAAACATCCGTGCTTGCTACAACAACGACATCATCCGGTATGTTTATTCCTGTGGAGAGGGCCAAATCCAGCCCGGCGCTTCCTGAGGTGGCAGCTTGGAGGCTGTATATACCCTGTTTGTCTGAGGGCTGTGAGATGTAAAGTTCTGTGCTCTGTTGTGATTCTTGACAGGTGGGACCCTGTTTTGTTTTGGGGTACTGGGCCATGCGCCTCCTTTGGAGTTTCCCGAAAGGGGTTTTCCATCATTAGTAAATTTGGATCGGCACTGATTTGCCCAATGAAATCCTTTGCCACATTTCGGACATGGGAGGGAGATGGGGGGAATATTGCCCTTTTTATTGCCCAAGGGGCAGTCTTTTTTAATATGTCCTTCTTGATTGCACTGATAACACCAAATAGCAGCGCAGGCTACAACCATCTGTTCAGCTAATGCAGTCGCTAACAAAGAAGCTTTGAAGGACTCTGTGCCAACATGATGGCATACTGTAATAAGTTCTGCAAGCGACTTAGTCCTATTTCTTAAAAGCACCACAGGTCTTTGACAATCTTTATTTGCATTGTCAATTGCGAACTGAAAAAGCAAAACCTGTGCCACTGTGTCATTATCTATCTGTCGCGAAATTGCAGTCTGCAATCAATCGGTGAATGACACATAAGGTTCCTGTGGTCCCTGTTTAACAGCTGCGAAAGATGGCTCTCTGTTTTTGGCATCTGGAACTTTTCTAAGGGCTTTCATGGTCAGATCAGTAGCTTGAGTGAAAGCAAGCCATGGCAGTGTGATCTGTGTCGTTGCAGTAGAGTATTGCCTCTCACCCAGTGACTCATAGCGACCTATAGCCATCCTGCTTGTGACAATGTCCCTAACTTGAGCATTGACCAGTTCACGATATTCAGCAGACCATACCATAAACTGGGTGGTGGACAAGATTAAATGTAAAAAGCCTTTCCAGTCAGACGAGGTCATAATGTAAGAATCTCTGATAGCCACAATCAACCCCAATGTATATCATGACTGCAATCCATACTCTTTGATGGATTTACACACATCTTTTGCAACTTCATAAGGAAGGCATTAGAACTGCGGTGGGCTGTGTGGTCTATAAAGCACTGGCATAGCGTTCAAGAGTTCAACATCCCCACATTTTAAGGCAGACAATTTACAGTCCTCCAAAATAAAGAAATCGATATTAGCCTCTGGGCGGTGTGCCAGTTGCACTGGCACCGTGTGTGATGGCACAGATAACAGAGACTGAGATTGATTATATCATGCCTGCAAAATTTCCTCTGCTGTCAGAGGAGAAACTGATTACATTTTCGCCTGCTTTAGGGTATATAGAACTGTCTCTTTTTCAGGGGTTGCAGGATCCAGATGGAAGGTCTCATTAAGCTCATCAGTCACTTTCAACAGGTCGTTAAGTATTATGGACGGCTCTGAGGAGTCGTCCATAAATGGTGGCAGACCAGGCTCCTGTGACATGGTGTCTGTTTGTTCCACAGCTCTTAAAGCTGTATACACAACTTTCCAAGCAACTACAACTTTGGTCAGGACATCTGAAGCTAAGTCAGTCTTTGTTCGAGGCTCCTCACCAATCTTAGCCCATAATGCAGTCTCATAAGAACCATGTTTAGGAAACCAGGGACAAGAGTCTCTAACCCATATGAGCAATTTGACCACATTGGCCATTTTGACAGTAGACCCCTGCTCTTTTAAAATGCACTGCAAAATTTCTCCATATAACTTATGTTCCTTTGACACCGATTGACCCATAGTTCTGCAGCCACTCACCTCTGTCACGATGATGGGTGATGATCCTGAAACAGGATGATGCACCCAAATGACCAACACAGTTTGGTTGCAGCTTCCGTTACAGAGCACTGTGTGCAATGAATTAGCCTCGTTCAGGCACCCTTTATAACGGAATGGAAAACACAAATTCCTGGCTTAGTGGACAGAAATCACTTTATTTTCTATGATCCAGAGTTTTTATATAATTCGCTTCCCACTGGGAGTGGTTAGGCAAATCAAGGCAGAACACAGCTGCAAGCCACACATCAATCACTCTCATAGGCCAGCCTGTCACACACACACACAAACTATGGCGTTTGAAGTTACCCTTTTTACACCCCCACATGGTGAAATTGCAAACCGGAGAGAGCTCACTCTCCCTGGGCAGTAAATCATGGCTTAGAGAAAACAACACAAGGTCACCTGAACATTCCTCAGGTCTTTCTCACTCTGACTGCTACAGGTTAACCTTGGCCCACAC
>NW_020956248.1:127970-130577 GCF_003031625.1 Empidonax traillii
CACACAAACTATGGCGTTTGAAGTTACCCTTTTTACACCCCCACATGGTGAAATTGCAAACCGGAGAGAGCTCACTCTCCCTGGGCAGTAAATCATGGCTTAGAGAAAACAACACAAGGTCACCTGAACATTCCTCAGGTCTTTCTCACTCTGACTGCTACAGGTTAACCTTGGCCCACACTCAGATGCCCACCCAGCCACTCACTCAACTCCCTTCCTCAACAGGACAGGGAGAAAATAGGAAAATGTCAAGATAAAGACAGGGATTTCATTCACCAATTGCCATCATGGGCAAAGCAGGCTCAATTTGGGGAAAATAAATTTAATATAATTTCATTTATTACCAATTAAAATAGATTTGGATAGTGAGAAACAAAACAAAAACAAATTTAAAACAACACTTGCTCCCCCCTCCCACTTTCCCCCAGGCTTAATTTTACTCCTTCATTCCCAACTCTTCTATCCCCATCCTCCCTGAGCAGCACAAGAGGTATGGAGGGGTACAGTCAGTATATGACAGTTTTTCTCTGCCAGTCTGTCCTCCTCACACTTTTTCCCTGCTCCAGATCAGTTCCTTTCCACAGACTACAGTCCTGTCAGAAAAATCTGCTCCACCATGGTTTTTCCACAGGCCACCATCACTTCAGGAGATATCCAACTGCTCCAGTGTGGGGTTCTCCATAGGCTGCAGTATAAATATCTGCTCTGGGGAATACTTGCTCCAGCATGGTTTCTTTCACAGGCTAGAGGGGAATGTCTGCTTCAACTCCTGGAACACTTCTTCCCCTTACTTTTTCTTCTCTGACCTTGGTGCTTGCACTACTGTTTCTCACATTTTCCCCCCCTCTCTTTTGCCTGTCTGGTGTTTTTTTCTTTTCTTAAATATGTTTTCACAGAGGCACTACCAGCTTTGCTGATTGGCTCAGTTTTGGTCAGCAGTGGACCCATCGTTGAGGCAAATTAAATTGGTTGTTTCTAGCACAGGGCAGCTTCTAGTCTTTTCTCACAGAGAAAACCCCTGCAGTACCTAAATAAAGGTATATCATTTGTCTCTAAATGCAAAATCAAATCTCTAAACCAATTCTTCAGTAAGTCAGATGACAATGAAACAACTGAAAATCACTTGTTATTTTCTTGTAAATTAGCAATAATATCAGATATGCATGCCACAATAGCAGCCATTCTCAGGATGAACTTATTTATCTGACAGTAACCTACCATCATTCTTCAGGATTTTTATCAGCCTTTTTAACAGGCCCCTGAGGGCACTAATAGATCTTAATGGCCCTGACCAGCCTTACTTGGGGCCTCCTAATCCTCTGCTCCAGAGCTCCAATTCAACTCAGACCTGGACCTTCAGTCCCTGCCTGAGTTATGTCATAGGAGTACTGGACTCCACCTCAGTAACAGCTGCGCTTGGCCATAGACCTGGACCCTGATCTGCAACCTGATTTCCTAGTCTGACCTTGATCTTGCCTCATCACTATGGACCTACTTGGTGATCACTATCTGACTCTGGTTAGTCTCATTAGACATGCAGATGGACTTCCTGACTTGAACTTGCATCATCACCATAAACTTTCTGGACTCTTAGTTGAACCTGTTGAACCTGTTTATCATCCTTGGGTCTACCCTGCTCACATTGCTCAGGTGTTTGTCCAGCAAGGCTCCTGCTGGAATACTGGGTACATGACCACTTCCTTGGTTACGAGTTTGTTACCAGGAAGGCCTAGACCAAAACCATCACATTTTCCACCCCTTATTCCATACTATTTTTACGTAACACTTATATTTCATGTTCACTTATATCCCATGCATATATGTATATATATATAGTCCTTGTTTGTCCTTTGGAGCAAAGGTCTTGTCGTAGAAGATTGGCATCAGCATTAGCTCGGTTCGGATCCTTGGCCCTTTGCTCACAATCGCAGTTCTGGTTTTAGGGTTGATTCTCTGGTCTGGGCTGTTTTATCATTGGATACCAGCATCAATTTGTTCAGGTCTTTTTCATCTGGTGATTGGTCTCCTGCAAAACACAACTCAAAGCACATAATTAGTCTTTCCCCAAGGTTAAGTTTCTTTGAGTCACACATTGGATCTCTCCATCCTTTCTCATCAATCTCAACAATCCCACAAATGGGATTGTCTTGGCCTGAGGGAGGAGTAATCCAAACAGCCTTCCCTAACATACCTCTCAGATGCATCAGTGGAACTTTGTCTCCATCTACAGTGTTGTCCCAGTTTAAATGAGACAATGGCCTTTTGCTGAGAATGAATTAGGAGAAAAAGACCCAAACTTCCTTTTCTAAGCAATTATAAATCCGAAATTAAGAGGCTCCGATTGAAGGAAAACAAATTATGGAAAAGGGAAAATTAACAGCCCTTTATTAAAAGGTATGTGTGTATTAACAGGAACATGGAAAAAAAACAACCAAGTAAAACAACCAAGCAATACTCCTATACCCACCAATAATCCCCTTCAAGAACAAAACCGATAAACCGGCAAAAGGAAAATTAAATAGTTCAATTTCTAGCACCCTTTGGTGCAGTTCCAGCCACAGTCAGCAGGGGGCGCCGTCGGGTCACTGGAGATGCAAAACTTGTAAT
>NW_020956248.1:131350-132664 GCF_003031625.1 Empidonax traillii
AAAACAGCAATAAAACAGAAAGTTCTCCCAATGGAAGAAAACTCACGATCTTCAGATGGTGAGGATTTCGCAGTGAGCCGGGCCCGCAGCCAACAGCTGAGCAGAGAGCAGCAGTGAAAACTCCCCTCCGACAGGAAAAGACAAAGAAGAGACCAGGTAGTGTCTCCAGCTTGCCGCAGCCTCCCCTCCGGCTCCAGAGCTCTGCTCCAACCCCCCAAACCCCACCTCCTTCCACCCACACCCCCTAACCTTTCCTCAATTCCTCCCCCTTCGTTGATAGGCAACTAATGTCTCGACCATTTAGTGGGCCAGGCCGATTCTTTTGTTTTACCTGATGGCCCCATCTATAGAGCGCACACGCAGAGGGGGAAGGGAAAGAAAAAAATTCCTTGCTAAAATCAGAACTATGACATTATCCACCCCTAATTTTTTTTCCTTTCCCATGCCACCATACCTTTATCAAATTGAACCTTTTTTTTTTTTTTGATCTCCATACATACATACATTATTCTAAACTACATACACATTCACATACATATAGGTACAAATACAACTACGGAGCTATGGCCTGTTTATCCTAAGATGATATCTCCTTGAGGCATGCACCCGGTTTCTCCATCTTCTTGCATCATCCACCATGTGCAACCAGGTCCTTGGGCAAAGACAACTCCACAAATGGATTTGCCTTTGCTCGAGGCATGGTTAACCCAAACTGTTTTACCTAACATACCTCTCATGTGAACCACTGGGACCTTGTCCCCGTCTACAGTGTGAAGGGACTCTGATTGGGCAGGGCCGGCTCGATTGACGGAGCCTCTAGTGTTGACTAACCATGTAACCTTTGCTAGGTGTTGACCCCAGTGTTTGAAAGTCCCTCCACCCAATGCTTTCAGGGTAGTCTTCAACAGTCCATTGCACCTTTCAACTTTCCCGGCAGCTGCTGCATGGTATGGTATGTGATAGACCCACTCAATGCCATGCTCTTTCGCCCAGGTGGTAACTAAACTATTCTTGAAATGTGTCCCCTTATCTGACTCAATCCGTCCTGGGGTGCCGTGCCACCACAGGGCCTGTTTTTCGAGGCCCAGGATGGTATTTCTGGCAGTGGTGTGGGGCACAGGATGTGTCTCCAGCCATCCAGTGGTGGCTTCCACCATGGTGAGCACATAGCGCTTACCTTGACGGGTCTGTGGCAGTGTGATATAATCAACCTGCCAAGCCTCCCCATATTTGTATTTATTCCACCGTCCACCATACCACAGGGGTTTCAGTCTCTTAGCCTGTTTAATGGCAGCGCATGTCTCACAGTCATGG